>NW_028165284.1:0-44040 GCF_964263955.1 Coregonus lavaretus
CCTTACACAGCTCTCTAGTCTTGGCCATTGTGGAGAGGTTGGAGTCTGTTTGATTGAGTGTGTGGACAGGTGTCTTTTATACAGGTAACGAGTTCAAACAGGTGCAGTTAATACAGGTAATGAGTGGAGAACAGGAGGGCTTCTTAAAGAAAAACTAACAGGTCTGTGAGAGCCGGAATTCTTACTGGTTGGTAGGTGATCAAATACTTATGTCATGCAATAAAATGCAAATTAATTACTTAAAAATCATACAATGTGATTTTCTGGATTTTTGTTTTAGATTCCGTCTCTCACAGTTGAAGTGTACCTATGATAAAAAGTACAGACCTCTACATGCTTTGTAAGTAGGAAAACCTGCAAAATCGGCAGTGTATCAAATACTTGTTCTCCCCACTGTATATATCACTACAACCATCAGTCTTAAGTTAGTATGAGTCCATGTCACAAAAATCTAAACACATACGTACTTTATTAGAATTACAGTAATTTCTTTTATCAATCTTCTCTCTTATGCTGATACAGAATGAGGCTAGGAATGTAGCCAAGTCCTCTACTTAGCTAATGTTAGTTAGCTAGAACCATTATTTTCTATTAGGGTTAGCTAGCTGGGCAAGCCACCCATCAGCTTTTGCGAGTAAAAAGCTATATAGTGCCTTCAGAAAGTATTCACACCCCTTGACTTTTTCCACATTTTGTTGTGTTACAGCCTGAATTTAAAAAACGATTAAATGTAGATGTTGTGTCACTGGCCTACACACAACACCCCATAATGTCAAAGTGGAATTATGTTTTTAGAAATTTTAACAAATTAATTAAAAATGAAAAGCTGAAATGTCTTGAGTCAATAAGTATTCAACCCCTTTGTTATGGCAAGCCTAAATAAGTTCAGGAGTTCTTAACATGTCACATAATAAGTTGCATGGACTCCCTCTGTGTGAAATAATAGTGTTTAACATGATTCTTCAATGACTACCTCATGTCTGTACCCCACACATACAATTATCTGTAAGGTCTCTCAGTCGAGCAGTGAATTTCAAACATAGATTCAACCACAAAGACCAGTGATGTTTTCCAATGCCTCGCAAAGAAAGGCACCTATTGGTAGATGTTTTAATTTTTTAAGGCAGACATTGAATATCCCTTTGAGCATGGAAAAGTTATTAATTACACTTTGGATGGTGTATCAATACACCCAGTCACTACAAAGATAAAGACTCACAGCTGTAATCGGTGCCAAAGGTGATACTAACATGTATTGACTCAGGGGTGTGAATACTTATGTAAATTAGATACTTCTGTATTTCATTTTCTATAAATTAGCAAACATTTCTAAAAACATGTTTTCACTTTGTCATTATGGGGTATTGTGTGTAGATGGGTAAGAAAAAAAGCAATGTAATCAATTCTTAATTCAGGCTGTAACGCAACAAAATGTGTAATAAGTCAAGGGGTATGAATACTTTCTGAAGGCACTGTATCTCATGGTGTTTGCACATAGAGAAGCTATGGTAGCTATTGCTAGCTTACCCACAATACATGGATGTAGCTATTATTGTTTCTCTCACATAATTAGTTAGCTAGCTAGCTAACTAGCTAGAGTAGAGAGCTAGATAGCTAGCTAGTTAGCTGCTGGCTACATGTTATCTAGCTAGTTAGAGATGCTAGCTACAACAACCCACAATTAGATTAATTTTCCTGTTGCACAAAGCTTTCTTTTGACAGAGAAGACAGCTTTTGCTACAGGCCCTCATATACTGAGAGGAAAACCGAGAGCAGTTAAAACAAAATAACACATTCAGCAATGTTAGCTACCTGAAGGGAAATTTGCCAGCGGTCTCTCTTCATAGCAGTGATCCACGCATGTTGTCCCGTTTCTTTCGGAAATCTTAAAACCTTAATGGTAGATAATTTGTTCGTTCCCGGTCTCAATGAACCCAAATAACACAGCACTCGACCCTTTCGAATAAATTATGTTGCTATTCTTAGCTTCCTTGGGAGTACTGCACTACAACTTGTTAACGACGCTCACAACAATCAAAAAAATAAATAAATGCACCACTCAACAGGAAGCGGTCAGGGGCCAAGACTCAAAAAAGGTCTATACAGTACTTCATAAACATTACTACAATGGCTTTGATCAATCATCTCTCTTATGCCGATAGCCTACATCCATTGTGTGGTAATGTGGAGGAACCATACATTAGCCTACTGTATGACGGTCCTGAAGGATATGTAGTGAAATATATATAATCTACTGATGAAATTATAGCATTAGTAGTGCAGATAGATTTCATTTTTTACATTTTTAGTCATTTAGCAGACGCTCTTATCCAGAGCGACTTACAGTTAGTGAATACATATTTTTTTTTTATACTGGCCCCCCGTGGGAATCGAACCTACAACCCTGGCGTTGCAAACGCCATGCTCTATCAACTGAGCTACATCCCTGCCGGCCATTCCCTCCCCTACCCTGGACCAATTGTGCGCCGCCCATGAGTCTCCCGGTCGCGGCCGGCTGCGACAGAGCCTGGATTCGAACCAGGATCTCTAGTGGCACAGTTAGCACTACGATGCAGTGCCTTAGACCACTGCGCCACTCAGGAGTACGATTGGTTACTGATATTATACTCTCATAAAAGCTGTCCATTGATGTTGTGTTTGCACTAGTTTTCTTTGTGAACCAGACCAAAATCCATATTTGACTTAGTGATGTGGCCTGTTTATGGAAACACCAGACAGACTGACCCAGATTGTGGTGTTCTTGCCCAGGATCAAACATCTAACCCAGTCTTTCTCTCTAGAGAGTTCCAGATGTTCTATGGAACATCTTTGGGCCCAACCGAGAGCTCTAGAACCTTCTCCGACCCTCCCTAGAGAACTGTAGGTCTGAGACTGTCAGTCAGCAACCAAAATGGCACCCTATTCCCTATATCTTGCACTACTTTTGACCAGTGTCCTATGGGCCCTGGTGAAAAGTAGTGTGCTATATTATAAGGAGTATGGTGCCATTTGAACCAGTCAGTCAGTGTAGTATTAGTGTGGTGGAACCACAACCTACTGTTCTGTTTCCCCAGGAGGTAAATGAAAGAGATAGGGGGATGAAAGAGGAAAGGAAATGTGACATTCTCTGTTCTGTTCTCCAACCCATCACACATGTTCCCTTGAAGAAAGAGGACATACTGTAGATCTGAACCTGAAGGAGTAGAACGACTCCAATTAACTTCCTTTTGAGGATTTCTCTTTCATTCTCCTTTTCTGGGGCAGCTCAGGTGAGGTGAGAAGAGAAGGGAGGCTCAGAAGTGTATGATGACCGCTTTTCTACCAAGTCACCCTTTCATGAACTAGAATGTATTCTTATTTTTCGGAACATATTTCCACTCTAGAGAGAAAGTCATCCATTTTTATTCAGCAGTAGAATCCCCCCTATCTATTTTCAGGAAGTAAATAAGGTAATGCTAGACAAAAGGAGAGGAGTGGTGTCATCTGAAGTTGGTTTGGGGATTTGTCTTGCTTTGCAGTGGAGATAGAATAGATATGTGGCACCCTATTTCCTGGACCCCAGGAAGGCAGCAGCTAATGGGGATCCATAACAAATACAAATATGAATATAGTGCTGTAAATAGGGAACTGGGTGCCATTTGTGACACACACAGTGTTTAAAGATCTCTGTTAGATTCAGGCTGTTTGGTAGAGACACTTCACTGTGATTCATTCAACACAGAAAAGCCCAGAGTTCCCGAGGTGTCTATTTTCAATCTTCTGTGACTCGCTCCAAATGGACCAAGAAATCGCACCCCAAGTTGGCCCCCAGTGCCAAATTTCTCTCCTCTCTCTGTTTGCCCTCCAGATCACTTCTATATGGGTTGACTTGCTTCACGTGTGTCATTTTGTGTGTCAGGTCTTGTCCTGCAGCAAGTGTGCTTGTCAAGTGCCTCACAGAGAGGTGTGACATGACATTTTTTGTTGTTTGTATCGAAGGACATTCATAATATCGGCTAAACCTGTATGTGCATCAATAGTATCAAAATTCCGAATGAGGTGTCATGTTCTAAATGTTGTATATCGTTGTGTCTTTGGTAAGTCTATGAAACAAAACTCATTTTGGGAAAAACAGCATTTTATTAACACACCTTTTGTGCAAACTCCAAATAAAAGCTTCGCTCCAAAAGAAATCTCTCACAGAGATTCAAATGCATTTGCCCAATGTCTGACGTAAACCTTTATAATAAGACAGAACATAAAGTTTAGTCATATGGTTTGTATGATTTGTGAAGCATTTATGTAGTGCTTATGAAGCCTTTATGTAATGCTTATGAAGCCTTTATGTAGTGCTTATGAAGCCTTTATGTACACTGCTCAAAAAAATTAAGGGAACACTAAAATAACACATCCTAGATCTGAATGAATTAAATAATCTTATTAAATACTTTTTTCTTTACATAGTTGAATGTGCTGACAACAAAATCACACAAAAATTATCAATGGAAATCAAATGTATCAACCCATGGAGGTCTGGATTTGGAGTCACCCTCAAAATTAAAGTGGAAAACCACACTACAGGCTGATCCAACTTTGATGTAATGTCCTTAAAACAAGTCAAAATGAGGCTCAGTAGTGTGTGTGGCCTCCACGTGCCTGTATGACCTCCCTACAACACCTGGGCATGCTCCTGATGAGGTGGCGGATGGTCTCCTGAGGGATCTCCTCCCAGACCTGGACTAAAGCATCCGCCAACTCCTGGACAGTCTGTGGTGCAACGTGGCGTTGGTGGATGGAGCGAGACATGATGTCCCAGATGTGCTCAATTGGATTCAGGTCTGGGGAACGGGCGGGCCAGTCCATAGCATCAATGCCTTCCTCTTGCAGGAACTGCTGACACACTCCAGCCACATGAGGTCTAGCATTGTCTTGCATTAGGAGGAACCCAGGGCCAACCGCACCAGCATATTGGCTCACAAGGGGTCTGAGGATCTCATCTCGGTACCTAATGGCAGTCAGGCTACCTCTGGCGAGCACATGGAGGGCTGTGCGGCCCCCCAAAGAAATGCCACCCCACACCATGACTGACCCACCGCCAAATCGGTCATGCTGGAGGATGTTGCAGGCAGCAGAACGTTCTCCACGGCGTCTCCAGACTCTGTCACGTCTGTCACGTGCTCAGTGTGAACCTGCTTTCATCTGTGAAGAGCACAGGGCGCCAGTGGCGAATTTGCCAATCTTGTTGTTCTCTGGCAAATGCCAAACGTCCTGCACGGTGTTGGGCTGTAAGCACAACCCCCACCTGTGGACGTCGGGCCCTCATACCACCCTCATGGAGTCTGTTTCTGACAGTTTGAGCAGACACATGCACATTTGTGGACTGCTGGAGGTCATTTTGCAGGGCTCTGGCAGTGCTCCTCCTGCTCCTCCTTGCACAAAGGCGGAGGTAGCAGTCCTGCTGCTGGGTTGTTGCCCTCCTACGGCCTCCTCCACGTCTCCTGATGTACTGGCCTGTCTCCTGGTAGCGCCTCCATGCTCTGGACACTACGCTGACAGACACAGCAAACCTTCTTGCCACAGCTCGCATTGATGTGCCATCCTGGATGAGCTGCACTACTTGAGCCACTTGTGTGGGTTGTAGACTCCGTCTCATGCTACCACTAGAGTGAAAGCTCCGCCAGCATTCAAAAGTGACCAAAACATCAGCCAGGAAGCATAGGAACTGAGAAGTGGTCTGTGGTCACCACCTGCAAAACCAGTCCTTTATTGGGGGTGTCTTGCTAATTGCCTATAATTTCCACCTGTTATCTATTCCATTTGCACAACAGCATGTGAAATGTATTGTCAATCAGTGTTGCTTCCTAAGTGGACAGTTTGATTTCACAGAAGTGTGATTGACTTGGAGTTACATTGTGTTGTTTAAGTGTTCCCTTTATTTTTTTGAGCAGTGTAGTACTTATGAAGCCTTTATTTATAAGATCTACTTTGTTTAAAGTGGGATTGAACATACTGTATTTGTGTAGCAGCGCCTAAGTGACACCACTTCCAATCATCCCTCTGTTTTCCACCCAGGAACCACACGGCAGTGAGCTCCAAAGTGATCGCGGTCACATTGAGACCAGAGCCCAGGATAACAGAGTCACACCTGGAGATCGAGCTGGCTCACCTGGCCAACGTAAGGACCTATATATTATTCATCTTTCATTTTCCATTTTAATTAATCGAGTGCAAGAATGACCTCACACTGTGAGCACCTGCCCAAGACTCCACTTCTTGAAAAGGCATTCAAGCGATACAGAGAAGGCAGATGTTTAATAGCTATCCAATCAGCTAATTGCGTAACTGGTACATTGGACCCAGTTACATGACAGCAATCCATGTAACTGGGTCCACACTAAAACACGGTCACAAAAGTGAATTGTACATAGCAGATACTGTATATCTGGACCTGTATTCACAAAGCATCTCAGAGTATGAGTGCTGATCTAGGATCAGGTCCTCCCTGTCCATATTAACCTAATTCATTTTGATCTAAAAGGCAAAACTGACCCCAGATCAGCACTCCTACTTTGAGACGCTTGATAAATACAGGCCCAGATCTGAATCAGGAGGACATCAGTGTAAATATATGGGCTCTGACAATGACAGGCTGCTTTGTATCACCTTGGACAACACCACTGAACCATCGGCTTTATCTCGGCCATTAACAAAAAGGCCAGGGTTGTAAAGAGGGCTTGTCCTTGCAATTATCTGGACATAGCGTAATGCCAGTGTTCTCTCTCTCTCTCTCTCTCTCTCTCTCTCTCTCTCTCTCTCTCTCTCTCTCTCTCTCTCTCTCTCTCTCTCTCTCTCTCTCTCTCTCTCTCTCTCTCTCTCTCTTTCTCTCTCTCTCTCTCTCTCTCTCTCTCTCTCTCTCTCTCTCTCTCTCTCTCTCTCTCTCTCTCTCTCTCTCTCTCTCTCTCTCTCTCTCTCTCTCTCTCTCTCTCTCTCTCTCTCTCTCTCTCTCTCTCTCTCTCTCTCTCTCTCTCTCTCTCTCTCTCTCGTTCTCTCTCTCTCCTGACACGCCTGCTACACTGGGCGCCTGCAAATTAATTATTGAACCAATTACTCTACCATTGTTTGTTGACTAATGCACTCTAAACGTGTGGCTGTAGCCATTGTTGGGTGCTTCAACGCTTAATGAGGCTAAAGTGATTCAAAGTGAAACTGCCACCAATTCTTTTTGGCATTCTACATTCTAACCCTGAACTGCAATCTAAAGCTGTTATTTAAAAGAACAATTTGTTTAGTGTGTTATTCTTGGATAATTACGAGTAGATAGTACTATCTTTGAGCTTTGGTCATTTTGTTGTGGTTATCTAACAATGATTCAAGGTTTTTAAAGCATGCTCTCTTCTTCTTGGTAATGCAGGGAACCATGAGTCCTTACTGTGCACTGTGGGATAGCACCGTCATGTAAGTGAACAAGCTTTCCCTTTTTGCTGTTTCTCTCCTTCTTGCTCTTCTCTAATCCATGCTGATATTGATGCATATGTTATGTATGTAATTTATATTGATATAAACTAGATTTCTATATGCTAAATGCGCTGAAGATGAAAACACTGTTTTGTCCATCTTCTAAGAGGTTCAAGGGTGCTCACTCTTGGCGAAGTGTACTGTACACAATCCTACACAAAAGGCATTCAGACTATCATAGACTCTGAAATTGCTAGCGCTGGGCCCGCCATCCTGTGGAAGGCGAATTGAGGACAATTACTTCACCAGAAAAATGAGGCAAAAGCGTATGAAGATTAAAATCAGATGAAAGGAATAAATCTTCCAAATAACATCGGGGAATTAAGTCTGGGGCTGCATCCCCCAATGGCACCCTGTTCCCTTTAATGTGCACTACTTTTGACCAAAGCCTGGGCACTTTATAGTAAATAGGGACGCAGTCTCTTCCCTTTACGACGTATAATGAAATGAGGGGACATCGTGACATTAAATTACCAATCCCCTATTATTTCCCATACAGGGTACCTGTATTTGATTAAACTACAGGCAAGTATTATCCAGCAATTGTATGAGAAAATAAGCGGCGAAGGCCAGAGGAAATTCAATGTAGGTTTTGAATGCATCTTTCGTCCTCTGTGTTGTATTTCAGCCATTGTATTACAGCCGTAATAGCATGCTGATAATGGTCAATCGACTGAAAGATCATTTGTGCCGTTGGAAGATCAAGGAAGTCAGTGATTTGATAGAAGCTGGTTTCAATGCCATCATTCTTTGATCCTTGTGTTCTTTGTTCCTTACACGTTGTGCGTCAAACACGATACCATCATTATATACATTAGACTCACATTTTATCTCTATTTAATTTAACCTGCTTTATTATTCTGGTTTCTTAATCCTCAACTGAAAGGACTAGATAGCATACAGATGTAGGTCCTTCATTTGAACCAGTTTGCTACAGCAAGAATAATAATGCTGCAGCAACAGGAAATGTTAATTATTATGTGGATTATAATTCATGGACATTTTTGTAGGGGTTGATATCAAGTCTGACATTTGAAAGTGGAAATTACAATCTTTACACTACAAGTTCTCATTTATTGCTGTGCAGTAACATTCTCAGTAACAAAAGAGTGATCAAATTAAGATCCTACATATGTACAACGTTTAAATTCAAGAATGTGAACAGATAACGTCAACTACTATATATCCCATATACAGTTCCTGTCATCTGTTTCTGAAACATTTACAACATTCTTATTATTCGTAAATTGAGACACAAGGACTCCCTCCCAGCTTTCAGAAACATTATTCTTCATGACTCATTATTTCCTTCTGTCCTCTGTGTTCTATCCTTCTATCCTGTGTGTTCTATCCTTCTATCCTGTGTGTTCTATCCTTCTATCCTGTGTGTTCTATCCTGCTATTTTTTTTTTTTTTTTTTTTTCACCTTTATTTAACCAGGTAAGCCAGTTGAGAACAGGTTCTCATTTACAACTGCGACCTGGCCAAGATAAAGCAAAGTAGTGCAATAAAAACAACACAGAGTTACATATGGGGTAAAAAAAACATAAAGTCAGAAATACAACAGAAAATATATATACAGTGTGTGCAAATGTAGCAAGTTATGGAGGTAAGGCAATAAATAGGCTATAGTGCAGAATAATTACAATAGTATTAACACTGGAATGCTAGATGTGCAAGAGATTATGTGCAAATAGAGATACTGGGGTGCAAAAGAGCAAAATAAATAACAATATAGGGATGAGGTAGTTGGGTGGGCTAATTTCAGATGGGCTGTGTACAGGTGCAGTGATCGGTAAGGTGCTCTGACAACTGATGCTTAAAGTTATTGAGGGAGATAAGAGTCTCCAGCTTCAGAGATTTTTGCAATTCGTTCCAGTCATTGGCAGCAGAGAACTGGAAGGAATGGCGGCCAAAGGAGGTGTTGGCTTTGGGAATGACCAGTGAGATATACCTGCTGGAGCGCAGACTACGGGTGGGTGCTGCTATGGTGACCAATGAGCTAAGATAAGGCGGGGATTTGCCTAGCAGTGATTTATAGATGGCCTGGAGCCAGTGGGTTTGACGACGGACATGTAGTGAGGACCAGCCAACAAGAGCGTACAGGTCACAGTGGTGGGTAGTGTATGGGGCTTTGGAGACAAAACGGATGGCACTGTGATAGACTACATCCAATTTGCTGAGTAGAGTGTTGGAGGCTATTTTGTAAATGACATCGCCGAAGTCAAGGATCGGTAGGATAGTCAATTTTACGAGGGCATGTTTGGCAGCATGAGTGAAGGAGGCTTTGTTGCGAAATAGGAAGCCGATTCTAGATTTAATTTTGGATTGGAGATTCTTTATGTGAGTCTGGAAGTTGAGTTTACAGTCTAACCAGACACCTAGATATTTGTAGTTGTCCACATACTCTAGGTCAGACCCGTCGAGAGTGGCGATTCTAGTCGGGTGGGCGGGTGCTAGCAGCGTTCGATTGAAAAGCATGCATTTAGTTTTACTAGTGTTTAAGAGCAGTTGAAGGCTACTGAAGGATTGTTGTATGGCATTGAAGCTCGTTTGGAGGTTTGTTAACACAGTGTCCAATGAAGGGCCAGATGTATACAAAATGGTGTCGTCTGCGAGGATCTGAGAGTCACCAGCAGCAAGAGCGACATCATTGATATACACGGAGAAAAGTGTCGGCCCAAGAATTGAACCCTGTGGCACCCCCATAGAGACTGCCATAGGTCCAGACAACAGGCCCTCCGATTTGACACACTGAACTATATCTGAGAAGTAGTTGGTGAACCAGGCGAGGCAGAGCTATCCTGTGTGTTCTATCCTTCTATCCTGTGTGTTCTATCCTTCTATCCTGTGTGTTCTATCATTCTATCCTGTGTGTTCTATCCTGCTATCCTGTGTGTTCTATCCTTCTATCCTGTGTGTTCTATCCTTCTATCCTGTGTGTTCTATCATTCTATCCTGTGTGTTCTATCCTGCTATCCTGTGTGTTCTATCCTGCTATCCTGTGTGTTCTATCCTTCTATCCTGTGTGTTCTATCCTTCTATCCTGTGTGTTCTATCCTTCTGTCCTCTGTGTTCTATCATTCTATCCTGTGTGTTCTATCCTGCTATCCTGTGTGTTCTATCCTTCTATCCTGTGTGTTCTATCCTTCTATCCTGTGTGTTCTATCCTTCTGTCCTCTGTGTTCTATTATTCTATCCTGTGTGTTCTATCCTGCTATCCTGTGTGTTCTATCCTTCTATCCTGTGTGTTCTATCCTTCTATCCTGTGTGTTCTATCCTTCTATCCTGTGTGTTCTATCCTTCTATCCTGTGTGTTCTATTATTCTATCCTGTGTGTTCTATCCTTCTATCCTGTGTGTTCTATCCTTCTATCCTGTGTGTTCTTTCCTTCTATCATGTGTGTTCTATCCTTCTATCCTGTGTGTTCTTTCCTTCTATCATGTGTGTTCTATCATTATATCCTTCTATCCTGTGTGTTCTATCCTTCTATCCTGTGTGTTCTATCCTTCTATCCTGTGTGTTCTTTCCTTCTATCATGTGTGTTCTATCATTCTATCCTGTGTGTTCTATCCTTCTATCCTGTGTGTTCTATTATTCTATCCTGTGTGTTCTATCCTTCTATCCTGTGTGTTCTATCCTTCTATCCTGTGTGTTCTTTCCTTCTATCATGTGTGTTCTATATTTCTATCCTGTGTGTTTTTTCCTTCTATCATGTGTGTTCTATCATTATATCCTTCTATCCTGTGTGTTCTATCCTTCTATCCTGTGTGTTCTATCCTGCTATCCTGTGTGTTCTATCCTTCTATCCTGTGTGTTCTATCCTTCTATTCTTCTATCCTGTGTGTTCTATCATTCTATCCTGTGTGTTCTATCATTCTATCCTTCTATCCTGTGTGTTCTATCCTTCTTTCCTGTGTGTTCTATCCTTCTAACCTGTGTGTTTTATCCTGCTATCCTTCTATCCTGTGTGTTCTATCCTTCTATCCTGTGTCTTCTATCCTTCTATCTTGTGTGTTCTATCCTTCTATCCTGTGTGTTCTATCCTTCTATCCTGTGTGTTCTATCCTTCTATCCTGTGTGTTCTATAATTCTATTATTCTATCCTGTGTGTTCTATCCTTCTATCCTGTGTGTTTTATCCTGCTATCCTTCTATCCTGTGTGTTCTATCCTTATTTCATTCTATCCTGTGTGTTCTATCCTTCTATCCTGTGTGTTCTATCCTTCTATCCTGTGTGTTCTATCCTTCACTCCTGTGTGTTCTATAATTCTATTATTCTATCCTGTGTGTTCTATCCTTCTATCCTGTGTGTTTTATCATTCTATCCTTCTATCCTGTGTGTTCTATCCTTCTATCCTGTGTGTTTTATCATTCTATCCTGTGTGTTCTATCCTTCTATCCTGTGTGTTTTATCATTCTATCCTTCTATCCTGTGTGTTCTATCCTTCTATCCTGTGTGTTCTATCCTTCTATCCTGTGTGTTCTATAATTCTATTATTCTATCCTGTGTGTTCTATCCTTCTATCCTGTGTGTTTTATCATTCTATCCTTCTATCCTGTGTGTTCTATCCTTCTATCCTGTGTGTTCTATCATTATATCCTTCTATCCTGTGTGTTCTATCCTGCTATCCTTCTATCCTGTGTGTTCTATCCTTCTAACCTGTGTGTTTTATCCTGCTATCCTTCTATCCTGTGTGTTCTGTCATTCTATCATTCTATCCTGTGTGTTCTATCATTCTATCCTTCTATCCTGTGTGTTCTGTCCTTATATCATTATATCCTGTGTGTTCTATCATTCTATCCTTCTATCCTGTGTGTTCTATCATTCTATCCTTCTATCCTGTGTGTTCTATCCTTCTATCCTGTGTGTTCTATCCTTCTATCCTGTGTGTTTTATCCTGCTATCCTTCTATCCTGTGTGTTCTATCCTGCTATCCTTCTATCCTGTGTGTTTTATCCTTCTATCCTGTGTGTTCTATCCTTATATCATTCTATCCTGTGTGTTCTATCATTCTATCCTTCTAACCTGTGTGTTCTATCATTATATCATTCTATCCTGTGTGTTCTATCATTATATCCTTCTATCCTGTGTGTTCTATCATTCTATCCTTCTATCCTGTGTGTTCTATCCTTCTATCCTGTGTGTTCTATCCTTCTATCCTGTGTGTTTTATCCTGCTATCCTTCTATCATGTGTGTTCTATCATTCTATCCTTCTATCCTGTGTGTTCTATCATTCTATCCTTCTATCCTGTGTGTTCTATCCTTCTATCCTGTGTGTTCTATCCTTCTATCCTGTGTGTTTTATCCTGCTATCCTTCTATCCTGTGTGTTCTATCCTGCTATCCTTCTATCCTGTGTGTTCTATCCTTCTATCCTGTGTGTTCTATCCTTCTATCCTGTGTTTTTTATCCTTCTATCCTGTGTCTCTATCCTGCTGAGAGGCAACAACTTTATCCAGGGTAGAGGCCCCATGTGTTCAGTGTTTCACTGTGTGAAGCTGCCTTGATGCCACCTAGGGCACAACTGTTGGACAGCACAGCACAGGTGGAGGAGTGGAATGTCTCGCTCTCTCCTCCTCTCTCTTCCTCTCCCTCTCTCTCTCTCGCTCTTGCGCTCATGCTCCCTCTCTCCCTCTCCCTTCTCCCTCTCTCTCTCCATCTCTCTCTCCCTCCTCCTTTCTCTCCCTCATCCTCTCTCTCTGTGTCCCTCACCTTCTCCCTCCCTCTCCCTGGGGCACACCTATAGGACAGCTCAGGCCAGGTGTAGTCCCCCACCATCCTCTCCCTCTACCACACAATGCTCACAGTGAGGGTGGGTGACAGGGACATTAGTTAGAACTAACCAGAGGCGTAAACAGTCAGATAGAAAAACAATGCAGGAGAAAACAGAAGTAAAAAACGATGATGTTGGATGATGTGATTATGCTTGTCAGTACAGGCCTATGGTAGTACATATAAATGAACACTTGAGGGTTGTTTGCCTACATTTACCCCGCATGCTAATATATCTATGTTCCGGTGGGGAAAATTGACCACAATGACGTTATTTGAACCATATTTCAACCAGTTTGGGTTTTAATCCTGTTGTAATTAGGTCATTTTAACGTTGTACCGTTGGGGTATACAGTATCTATCATAGGTGACATACTGTATTGATCAAGGTGGGATAATATATAACATTCTACATATTTTAATTCATATTTGACATCTTCCAGTACAAAATAGCGTCCGTTATTCTCAGAAGCCCCATTTTGTAAATTGAATATGGCTGCTATTTAATTTTAATAACTCTAAAATATGAATATTGCACTGCGCTTCTGCTGTAATATGAGCCACAGCGAGAGCAATGGGCTCGCTTCTCCACTCAGTGGCAGATAAGAAAATAGAGAAAGCACATTCAACCAAATTCAATTTCTATTGAATCAGGGGCCACACAACTCTCTGGTCTCTTGAGAATAATTTGAGCTGTTCATATAGATTCAGGCCCAGTGGTATTTCTACTGTCGGCTGAAAGAGTTAATGGGACAGCGACTGTAATTGACAAAATAGAAGTTGGTTTCTTGGCAACAAGCTTGTCCAAACAAAGTAGAACTCATGCATAATTCATAACAATCGAATATCTTTGTTTGTGTTTTGTTTATTCTTGTCATCAGTAATCTGTTTGTCTCATGGTTTATGTGTAAATCAATTCATTTGTTGCTTAACGTGTGTTCCCAGAAAATGGAACCAACATTCATTTGTGCAGGAAAACAATTCGAATACCTGAGTATACACTTCAATCCTGTCCTCTGCAGCTGGTATTCCAAATAATGCATGACTGAACCATGATTTGCTGTCATTTTGTGTTAAGGGTTGTCAAATACAACAGGCATGGATAATCAGGAAAACATGATGATTAAGCAAATGTTGACTGGTCTAGGGGAAAAACAAGAAAAGTCTAACAAAAAAACAAGTAGTTTGTCTTTCCTGTAAGTTTTCCTCCTGAATACTTTCCTCCTGAAGAGATTGCATCTGTAACATTGGAACATCACAACACAGGACTGGAACCATGGCAACCAATGCTGTCTAAAGCATGTTAAAGTCTTTGTAGCCAAGATATTTACCAAACAGAGACTAACGCTGACTAACACAAGTCAAGAAGATAGACTCTGGTTTCTCCTGCTAAGGGGGAGACACTATTCCATTTCCTGTTTGTTCTCTGCTCTACTGCATAGACAGGGCCAGATTAAGATATCATAGTCCCTGGGCTTTAGTTTTTTTGTACAACACAAATGACACATTCAACCACAAAGACCAGGGAGGTTTTTTTAAACAAAAAAAGCAGACATTAAATATCCCTTTGAACATGGTGAAGTTATTAATTACACTTTGGATGGTGTATCAATACACCCAGTCACTACAAAGATACAAGCGTCCTTCCTAACTCAGTTGCTGGAGAGGAAGGAAACTATTAAGGGATTTCACCATGAGGCCAATGGTGACTTTAAAACAGTTACAGAGTTTAATGGCTGTGATAGGAGAAAACTGTGGATGGATCAACAACATTGTAATTACTCCACAATACTAATCTAAATTACAGAGTAAAAAGAAGGAAGCCTGTACAGAATAAACATATTCCAAAACATGCAACAAGACACTAAAGTAATACTGCAAAACATGTGGCAAAGCAATTCACTTTTTGTCCTGAATACAAAGTCTTAAGTTTGGGGAAAATCCAATACAACACATTACTGAGTACCACTCTCCATATTCTCAAGCATAGTGGTGGCTGCATCATGTTATGGGTATGCTTGTAATCGTTAAGGACTGGGGAGTTTTTCAGGATAAAAAAGAAACGGAACGGAGATAAGCACAGGCAAAATCCTTGAGGAAAACTTGGTTCAGTCAGCTTTCCATCAGACTCTGGGAGATTAATTCACCTTTCAGCAGGACAATAACCTACAACACAAGGCCAAATCTACACTGGAGCTGCTTACCAAGAAGACAGTGAATGTTCCTGAGTGGCAGAGTTACAGTTTTGACTGAAATCTGCTTGAAAATCTGTGGCTTGAAAATGGTTGTCCAGCATAGGCTACTTGTGCCTTTTTTAAATTGATGTAGTTATGTCCTGTTCTTGTCTATTAATGTTCTGTATTATGTAATGTTTCATGTTTTGTGTGGACCCCAGGAAGAGTAGTTGCTGCTTTCACAACAGCTAATGGAGATCCTAATAAAATGCCCAAAATACCAAAGATAGGACAGGATAGGACAGTACAGGAAAGAATAGGACAGGAAAGAATACGACAGGAAATGAAAGGACAGGACAGGACAGGACAGGACTAGACAGAACAGGAAAGAATAGGACAGGACAGGAAATAATAGGACAGGAAATGAAAGGAAATGACATGAATGGACAGGATAGGATAGCAGGATCTCCACTAAGGCATCGTCTCACTATGACTACAGTCATGGACACCCTCAGTAAGAAAGACATTCAGACAGGTGCAGATAATCCAGATAGAAGATAGAAACAGTAGATACAGTGCATTCGGAAAATACTCAGACACCTTGACTTTTTCCACATTTTGTTACGTTACAGCCTTATTCTAAAATGGATTAAAAAAACAATTTTCCTCATCAATCTACACACAACATCCCATAATGACAAAGTGAAACTGGTTTTTAGACATTTTAGCAAATAAAATAAAAACATAATAATACCTTATTTATATAAGTATTCAGACTCTTTGCTATGAGACTTGAAATTGAGCTCAGGTGCATCCTGTTTCCATTGATCATCCTTGAGATGTTTCTACAACTTGATTGGAGTCCCCCTGTGGTAAATAATAAAGACTCTTCCTAGAGCTGGCCACCCGGCCAAACTGAGCAATCGGGGGAGAAGGGCCTTGGTCAGGGAGGTGGCCAAGAACCCGATGGTCACTCTGATAGAGCTCCAGAGTTCCTCTGTGGAGATGGGAGAACCTCCAGAAGGACAACCATCTCTGCAGCACTCCACCAATCGGGCCTTTATGGTAGAGTGGCCAGACGGAAGCCACTCCTCAGTAAAAGGCACATGACAGCCCGCTTGGAGTTTGCCAAAATGCACTTAAAGAGTTTCAGACCATGAGAAACAAGATTCTCTGGTCTGATGAAACCAAGATTTAACTCTTTGGCCTGAATGCCAAGTGTCACGTCTGGAGGAGACCTGGCACCATCCCTTCGATGAAGCATGGTGGTGGCAGCACCATGCTGTGGGGATGTTTTTCAGCGGCAGGGACTGGGAGACGGAGCAAAGTACAGAGAGATCCTTGATGAAAACCTGTTCCAGAGCGCTCAGGACCTCAGACTGGGGCGAAGGTTCACTTTCCAACTGGATCCTAAGCACACAGCCAAGACAATGCAGGAGTGGCTTCGGGACAAGTCTCTGAATGTCCTTGAGTGGCCCAGCCAGAGACTAGACTTGAACCCGATTGGACATCTCTGGAGAGACCAGAAAATAGTTGTACAGCAACGCTCCCCATCCAACCTGACAGAGCTTGAGAGGAACTGCAGAGAAGAATAGGAGAAACTCTCCAAATACAGGTGTGCCAAGCTTGTAGCGTCATACCCAAGAAGACTCAAGGCTGTAATCGCTGCCAAAGGTACTTCAAAAAAGTACTGAGTAAAGGGTCTGAATACTTATGTAAATGTGATATTTCATTTTTTCATTTTTTATAAATTAGCAAAAAAATCTACAAACCTGTTTTTTCTTTGTCATTATGGGGTATTGTGTGTAGATTGATGAGGGAAAAAAGCAATTTAATCAATTTTAGAATAAGGCTGTAACCTAACAAAATGTGGAAAAAGTCAAGGGGTCTGAATACTTTCCGAAGGCACTGTAGATACCAGCCACTGTTGATTCCCCGCGAGTCCAAATGTTGCACAATAAAACTGTGGGTGCAATCAGCAGTTTGCAGGTATTAATCTTTCATTAATTAGTTTACTTTCTGTACCCTGACAGTTACTGGATGTTCTACATTACCTCTAAACTAACACTGTCTATCCCCCAGTCTCAGAGTCAACCTGACAGTTACTGGATGTACTACATTACCTCTAAACTAACACTGTCTATCCCCCAGTCTCAGAGTCAACCTGACAGTTACTGGATGTACTACATTACCTCTAAACTAACACTGTCTATCCCCCAGTCTCAGAGTCAACCTGACAGTTACTGGATGTACTACATTACCTCTAAACTAACACTGTCTATCCCCCAGTCTCAGAGTCAACCTGACAGTTACTGGATGTACTACATTACCTCTAAACTAACACTGTCTATCCCCCAGTCTCAGAGTCAACCTGACAGTTACTGGATGTACTACATTACCTCTAAACTAACACTGTCTATCCCCCAGTCTCAGAGTCAACCTGACAGTTACTGGATGTTCTACATTACCTCTAAACTAACACTGTCTATCCCCCAGTCTCAGAGTCAACCTGACAGTTACTGGATGTTCTACATTACCTCTAAACTAACACTGTCTATCCCCCAGTCTCAGAGTCAACCTGACAGTTACTGGATGTTCTACATTACCTCTAAACTAACACTGTCTAACCCCCAGTCTCAGAGTCAACCTGACAGTTACTGGATGTACGTACACCACTTCTAAAGAATACAGGTTTAGGAAGCATGCTGTCTTCACCGAACCAGATATGTGTGAAAAAGACATTGCATTGTACATCTGTGTACTTTATGGGTTCATGAACTCCACACATCTTAACCCCCAAACAGTTCCAGCCAACTGCTCAGCAAATTATAAAGTAGTATTTCCAGCAGAAACTGTGATACAGCATGTTTACAATGGCACACATGCTACTGCTACTACCATGGTATACTGTAGCTGATATAGAAGTGCACTATATAGGGAATAGGGTGCCATTTGGGATGCATCCATTGACACTGATAACAGTTTTACATGGATTACATGGACATAATTAACACAGGCCCTGTTCTGTGTGGGTTAAGTGCATCATTAAATGTCTGTAGTTACCGCTTCTGTGATTGGCTGATGAGTCGTTGGTTATACGTGTGGCCAAGGAGCCATGTTCTTAATGGTGATCTCCATTACCAAGGTTACCTGACTCTGTCACAAGGAGCTATTAGAAGGGATATCATGTCTGATGACACAGTATTAATCAAGACCAGTCCCAAATGGCACCCTATTCCTTATATAGTGCACTACTTTTGATCAGGGCACATAGGGGATAGGGTGCCATTTGGGATGCACACTTAGTTATCATCAAGACCAGACCATCTATGTGGCATGCATTCACTCCTCCCCTTCTAGTGTGCATTGTATATGCATACAGATGTAGGATCTTAATATGATCACATTGATGCAGGAGAACCTTCATGCAATGCAGGACATGTAAAATGTGTAATGTATTTTAGGTTTAAAAAGATTCCACTTTGAAATTTCAGACTTGATTTTCCCTTACGAAAATATGAAATAATTATAATCCACATTATTTTCATCCTCTAGTAAACTGGTTTAAATTAAGATCCTACATCTGTATGTCCACTATATTTATTATTTATTATTTAGTATTTTATCAGGATCCCTATTAGCTAGTGCTAAAGCAGCATTTAGTGTTTAGTATTTTATCAGGATCCCTATTAGCTAGTGCTAAAGCAGCGTTTAGTATTTAGTATTTTATCAGGATCCCTATTAGCTAGTGCTAAAGCAGCATTTAGTATTTAGTATTTTATCAGGATCCCTATTAGCTAGTGCTAAAGCAGCGTTTAGTATTTTATCAGGATCCCTATTAGCTAGTGCTAAAGCAGCATTTAGTGTTTAATATTTTATCAGGATCCCTATTAGCTAGTGCTAAAGCAGCGTTTAGTATTTAGTATTTTATCAGGATCCCTATTAGCTAGTGCTAAAGCAGCATTTAGTATTTAGTATTTTATCAGGATCCCTCTTAGCTAGTGCTAAAGCAGCATTTAGTATTTAGTATTTTATCAGGATCCCTATTAGCTAGTGCAAAAGCAGCAGCTACTCTTCCTGGGGTCCACACAACACATAAAATGGGACATAATACAGATCGTTAATAGACAAGAACATCAGAAGGACAGAACTACATACATTTATAATAAGAATACACACTTTCATACATTTATGCCTTCATAATGACGTGATTCATAGACGCTACTGGATGCACCATACGCAAACAAAATGGAAACAAGGAGGTGCGTTGCAAATAGGCTGAAACCTTGTTTCGTTAAATTCCCCTGACGTGAATATAGCAACCTTGTTTCGTTAAATTCCCCTGACGTGAATATAGCAACCTTGTTTCGTTAAATTCCCCTGACGTGAATATAGCAACCTTGTTTCTATAGTTACCACTCGTAATGGGTATCCTTGGGTAAAGTATTGCAGTTGCCAGCTGCTATGGGTTTCATTAGGTAAAATGCAACGTTCATGAACATGAAGTAACCAGGCCTTGTTTCAGTCTATCGCCCTTAACGGGTTAGCTGAGACATAGTGTAACTTGTTACAGTTAGCTGAAGTGGAACGGGTTGCAGTCTACCACCCATGAAGGGTTATCTGAGGTATAGTGCTAGGCTTTGGACCTGCTCATTAAATGAAAAAGCTCCCCGTGAATATGAAACCAGATTCAGATGGGAGTTTCACCTGAGGTCCTTGGTTTCCGCTGAGGCTTTCACCTCAGCCACCGTGATCAGAGTTAACAGACGTGAACGTAGCAACCTTGAAACGTGTGGAGTTTCCTCCCTCTAACGTTTCAACTTAATGGTTTCCACCTCAGCAACATGTCTTACATTTCCACCTTCATTCCTCTACACCACATTCACACCCAGCAGCGTCCACCAGTCACGCATTATAGTGAATATTGAAATATAAAACATTATAGTCGCTTACTCTAGGCCTATCTGCTAAATGGTATGTACGTATACCATTTGTATAGGTTTACCATGTGCTCTGAAAACAGAAGCAGACTGCTCATCCCCTATCTAAGTGATATACCCCTACCATAAACTCCTCCTCCTCCTCCTCCTCCTCCTCCTCTTCCTCCTCCTCCTCCTCCTCCTCCTCCTCCTCTTCCTCCTCTTCTCTCTCACCCCAGACTCATGTTTTGAGGTGAGTGGAGAGCCTAATTACATGTCCAAATATCATTGGATTAGCCAAATATAATTAGCACCAGCAGAGTTGTGTCTCCTGAATGTTAAGTACAGCAGCAATGACGCAATGGAAGCTATAAAGCGTGATGACAGTGTCAGCCATCTCAAATGTACTCCTGTGTTAGCTACCTTAAGTGAGGAGACCTTGTGCAATGTTACAGCTAAATACCTGATTAAAAGGATTTGATTTATCTTTTTCTGCATCCCAAATGGCACCCTATTCCCTACATAGTACACTACTTTTGACCAGAGCCCAATGGGCGCCCTGGTGAAAGGTAGTGCACTATATAGGTACTAGGATGCCATTTGACACACCCTTTGTGACTGTATCCTGTGTCTTGGTTAGTGATTGTTGCTGGACTAGTAGGACTTCTAGGACGTGGAGCAGAATTATTATACCAGCTTGAAGAATATTCTCATATAGTATTAGACGTTTCACATTCAGTAGTTCATGAATTTCAGGGGGGATCAAACTGGGGCACAGACATTTTCTACAACTTTCATGTGGGCCGCATTTTATTAATTTACATCTGTAATTGACTGAATATGTCCTCACATTAAAATGAGAGTCATACTCTTGTATGATGCAATTCCATTATTCAGGGAAACATAAAAACCTCCTATACAGACATGTAAAACATAGAAATGGTATGTTATTCTACATGTTATAAGCCTTGTAAGACGTTATACAGGCTCATACATGCTTGTTACAAGTTATAAAGCATTATAGATAAAAGTAAAATGTTACCCAGATTACATTTCTCTGCACCCCTTCAGGGTCTAATATAAGCAAAAACTGAGTATATGACTTCGTCCCAAATGGCACCCTATTCCCAATATAGTGCACATAGGATATAGGGTGCTAAAATGGGACACTTCTTCTGTCCCTTATCAGTCATGACTAGTGTTACCCTGGGCCATGTTAGGAGTCATGTGACAAAGAGTCACGGACAACCTTGATTTCAGCAAGGACTTACCAACACATTCATGATGATGTAGTGCAATATTTCCAAATTCTGACTGGTTGATCTATAGGGACAGCAGAACCATACAATTAGAATGAATTTTATTGGTAAAATAATGATTGGTTGGCTGTATAACAATAGCAGTGCACAGGTATTTGCACGCTGTTGGCCATATTATGCAGATGAATCTACTTCCACTCTCCTACATTAACTGAATCAGTTTACATTTAAACATTAACGGAATCAGTTTACATTTCAACATTAACTGAATCATTTACATTTCAACATTAACTGAATCAGTTTACATTAAAACATTAACTGAATCATTTACATTGAAACATTAACGGAATCAGTTTACACTAAAACATTAACTGAATCAGTTTACATTAAAACATGAACTACATCAGTTTACATTTAAACATTAACTGAATCATTTTACATTTAAACATTAACTGAATCAGTTTACATTAAAACATTAACTGAATCAGTTTACATTTAAACATTAACTGAATCATTTTACATTTAAACATTAACTGAATCAGTTTACATTCAAACATTAACTGAATCAGTTTACATTTAAACAGGACCTGAATCAGTTTACATTTAAACATTAACTGAATCAGTTTAGATTTAAATATTAAATGAGTCAGTTTACATTAAAACATTTACTGAATCTGTTTACATTAAAAACATTACTGAATCAGTTTACATTTAAACATGAACTGAATCAGTTTACATTTAAACATGAACCGAATCAGTTTACATTTAAACATGAACTGAATCAGTTTACATTTAAACATGAACCGAATCAGTTTACATTTAAACATGAACTGAATCAGTTTACATTTAAACATGAACTGCCTTTGACTCAGTTATGAGTATCCTCCATAGAGATGACCTGGCAACCTGTTGAGTACATCCTATAAGTCTTAATTGTGAAAAGCTGGTTTCCACATGTATATATATATATATATATATATATATTAAATGTAACGAATTGCACATCAAACCAGCTAATTGAATCTCTCTTGAATGTTGGCAATTATACCCCTCCCCCGCCCTCCCACCTCAAGCGCGCACTCATGCATGCAGTGCCCTGTGCTGGTCGCAGGCGGTGAGTTTGAATACTGGGAGGCTACTTTTGTCTTTGAAAAGGGGGACAATTCCAGTGTTTGTTAGTAAGATGCAGATGTCAACAGCAGAACAAACTTAAATTATGTTTAAAAAATCATTTGTTTTGACAGCATAGCTAGCTAGCTGGATAACTAGCAGATTTACATCATCATTCGCTATGATAGCCACTCTTTTCCATATTTCACTCATCTGTCTCTAGTTAGTAGCTAAAGTCGTCCCCAGGCTCAAATTGCTCGTTTGACAGAGCCAGCAGGTGGACGAGATTAGTTAGTAGCCTACTACTAGGATTCACTGGCATTAGCTTACTTACAATAACTGATGAGTGTGTTGTAAATAGGCCAATGCTATAGAGACAGTTTGGATATTATGAGACAGTTTGGAAATTATTAATTTCGAGTTGTGAATATGAATTAAGAAAGTAGATGTTTAGGGGGTTGCCCCTTTTTCATTTTGAGCACCTGCACCCCCAAAGGTCTGTGTGCAAGGCCCTGGTGTGTGTGTGTATCTCTCTGTGTGTGTGTGTGTGTGTGTGTGTGTGTGTGTGTGTGTGTGTGTGAGGGGATGAAGTGAGTGATTTAATTTACTTGGCTTGTTCCTTTCTCATTAAACAATTGTTGCTGGATGAATAATTTACTTTTCAGCCTATTCATTGAAGGATGTTTATAAAAAGATTGCACACATCTAGGTGGTTTTTCTTTTTCATAAAATAATACAGAAATATGTTCTTTCACATAATAACTAGGCCAGTTCAACATATTATTATTATTATTATAATGTTCTTATGTACCAGTTGTTGTCCTTACATTCTTTGTGAAGGTCTGAAGTGAGAAGGAGATGTAGGCTACTAGTAGTAAATAGAATAAACGTGTTTCCTTCCCTCTCCTCTATCATTTTACCTGCTATGAGGAGGGGGAGACCGGGAAACGGGCAGATACCATCCGCGCCGTTTCCATGGGGTGGAGTACAGTTAGTTATGCGATCCTTTTTCCTAAACGGTTTTTGCCTACGTTGAACAATACCAATGCTTGCGTCCAGAAATGTTTTAAATGCCTTGAACAAATGATAAAGAGCGCAACAGATATCATCCTAGGAAAATATACATCTAGGAATATATATCCCTATTTTGTAACGTGTGACCCACCCTCCCTCTCCGCTGTTGCAGCAGCAGAGAGGAGCGGAGTATCAATCTCAGGCTGTCCACGGTTTCCAGGGTGAAATGTTCCTGTAGGAAGCCTAAAAAAACCGCTAATTAGAATAGTTGAGGAAAAAAGATCAACTGAAAAAGAAAGATAGCCTAATAATAATAGCCTAAACATTGTGAAAGGAATAAAAGAGAACAACAAAATCGTTCTGGAAAAGAACCCAGACGCGCTCAATAGGCTATCACCTAAAGCCATACCGGTAAAGATTATAGTTTCTTCTAAGTAGCCAACCTCTAGAAAAACGTAGAAAATATGGATATGTAGCCTAAGGTTTTTGAAAGCAATTGTTGCTTTTAACAGCGTATAGAGGAATTTAATTAATCAGCACCACCCACGTTTGGACAGCTCCGTTCGTCCCCTCCTTTCTCTCCCTCTCTCTCCCTCTCTCAACCTTTTTTTCTTCTCCCGGTCGAGCTAAATGCTTATTGTAGCCTGGCGAAATTGTGTGTTGATACCACTTCCCTATTCGCATTTAGATTTCCGTTATTAGTTTAAACATATTTAATGTTACAGTATTAAAGGTTTCATCCGTCCCGATTTTTCCAATCCTGGTGAAAGTGAGATAGCGCTGGAATTAATGAAATGATCGCATCTCTTCTTCTTGCAGGAACGATTCTTGGGGAACCTGGTCGAGTAAAGGATGTAGAACCGTACTAACCGATGCATCCCATACAAAATGCTTATGTGATCGTGTATCTACCTTCGCCATTTTGGCACAGCAACCAAGAGAAATAGTAAGTAGGGGATTTTTTTTTCTATTCATTTATGGATTAATGCAGAGGAGGGTGCTAGAATGTGCTTGATTGCTTTGCTTTGGTTGGAATTTCAATCGATGTGTTTGTTTCGCCATAATCAGGGGTCTCTCTCTTGTTTAGTGTCGCCTATAGGTGAAGGTGAGTTTCTTTTGGATCAACCTCAGTCTGGATGTGCTGTCTAGATCATTTTGATAATGCTCTGCATTGGTGAGCTTGAGTGGCTTAGGTGTGTGTGTGTGTGTGTGTGTGTGTGTGGTTGCAAAGGCCAGTGCATGTTGTTTACTGAGTTTAGCCTACAGGTTGTGTAATGGTCCTGCTCATCAATTAATATTAAAATATTAAATGTATAGATATGATATAGGAGTTCACTGAGAAGTGTCATGTTATCTTAAAAAGATTAGCGTCACATAATGAACTAGGCCTAATTAGATTGTTTACAATGTCATATTCTGATGTTTTATTTTAAGTAATAGCTAGGGTTACCTTCCTGTTTGTTACTCATTTCTGTGGCAGGTAACAGGTGTTTATTTGTCCATTCTTGTAATAGGCTGTAACTATATCCACTGACAGTGATTTGCAACATTACGTTATAAGAGGAGCGTCAAAAAGGATGAGGGATCGGCCCTCAAGACTGACACTCACGTCTGAAATCAGATCTGTTGCTCAGCAGTTCCACCATTACTCAAATGGTGTGACTGGAATAGAGAAAAGAGTGATCTGTGGGGCTGATAGCGTTGTTAATAACTCTGATCGTTGCCTTGCTCTGCTGATGTCACAATGACTGGTGGTCTGTGGGAGGGAGCTGGGAAAGATAACCTACGGGTACAACCCTATGGGCCCTGGTCAAAAGTAGTGCACTAAATAGGGACTAGGGTGCCATTTGGGACAGACGCCACTTATCAGGTGGAATCCTGGGATAGGCTATGTGGTAAATTAAGAGGCAGTAACAATAGATTAAATAAACATGGATGCTATTTGGTTGGCATTGGTAGATTGTAAGCTTTATTTCATTGGGAGAGGCTCCTACTCATTGAGATCTTATAAATTACTTCTGTATGTAATTCCATGCTCTATTCTATGGAGTCTGTATGTCATTCTATGCTCTATTCTATGGAGTCTGTATGTCATCCTATGCTCTATTCTATGGCGTCTGTATGTCATTCTATGCTCTATTCTATGGAGTCTGTATGTAATTCCATGCTCTATTCTATGGAGTCTGTATGTCATTCTATGCTCTATTCTATGGAGTCTGTATGTCATTCTATGCTCTATTCTATGGAGTCTGTATGTCATTCTATGCTCTATTCTATGGAGTCTGTATGTCATTCTATGCTCTATTCTATGGAGTCTGTATGTCATTCTATGCTCTATTCTATGGAGTCTGTATGTCATTCTATGCTCTATTCTATGGAGTCTGTATGTCATTCTATGCTCTATTCTATGGAGTCTGTATGTCATTCTATGCTCTATTCTATGGAGTCTGTATGTCATTCTATGCTCTATTCTATGGCGTCTGTATGTCATTCTATGCTCTATTCTATGGAGTCTGTATGTCATTCTATGCTCTATTCTATGGAGTCTGTATGTCATTCTATGCTCTATTCTATGGAGTCTGTATGTCATTCTATGCTCTATTCTATGGAGTCTGTATGTCATTCCATGCTCTATTCTATGGAGTCTGTATGTAATTCTATGATCTATTCTATGGAGTCTGTATGTAATTCCATCACTTTTTTAGACCACCCTCAATGTCAATCAGTGAAAATGGTCTCTTTTCTTAATAGGGACTCTCTTTTTTTGCTCTTGATTCAATATTCATGAATATCTGATGAATAAATGGTAATAGGATTACACTGTAGAGTAGAGATATATGGGGAATGGGGGGTTTTATTAGGGATTTTATTTTATTTTGAGACGTAGAGTAGACGCTGCAATCACCATCTTGAGATGAATGGTTAGTTAAGAAAGCAACAGATTTTTTAGATGACATGAATCACAAATACTATCAAGCTCAGGACTAATAAAGACTGCTAAGCGCACACACACACACACAAACACACACACACTGGCTCCCCTCCTCTCCTCAATCCAGTTTGTATTGACGTTGGTGAAACCATTCTATACAGAACATCTCAAAATGGCCGACTTGTTGTGATGTTTTGTTTGGTTTGTTTTACAGTGTGATTGGTTTGATTGGTGGTTTAAGATTGAATAACACCAACTGATTGGTCTATTTTCCAGTCAGTGGCTGATGTTTTAACACCAACCCAAAGCAGCTATAATAAGTGTTTTGATTGGTGGCTGAGTCTTCAATAACACCAACCGATTGGTCCGTGTTCCAGTGTGATTGGTTTTGATTGGTGTCCGAGGCTTTAACACCAACACAAAGCAGGTGTAAAATATCCATCCTTCTGTCTCTGTCTCCTACAGACCATGGAGTACTCAGCAGTCCCCAGTGTGACTTTGATCATTGGCTGTGGTCTATCCTGTCTCGCCTTGATCCTGTTGCTAGTGGTCTATGCTATTCTATGGAGGTGAGTACAATACAACCAGTGATGTATGCACTGTAAACACCATGTTGAGATTATGAATATATTAATTGATGTACACTATACTGTATATACAAAAGTACGTGGACTCCCTTTCAAATTAGTGGATTAGGCTAGTTCAGCCACACCCGTTGCTGACAGGTGTATAAAAGCCATAGAGCACACAGCCATGCAATCTCCATAGACAAACATTGGCAGTAGAATGGCCCTACTGAAGAGCTCAGTGACTTTCAACGTGGCACCGTCATAGGGTGCCACCTTTCCAACAAATGTCTGCCCTGCTAGAGCTGCCCCAGTCAACTGTAAGTGCTGTTATTGTGAAGTGGTAGGCCACACAAGCTCACAGAACGGACCGGCGAGTGCTGAATCGCGCAGCGCGTAAAAATCTGGAGCAGTGGAAATGCTTTCTCTTGAGTGATGAATAACGCTTCACCATCTGGCAGTCTGACGGACAAATCTGGGTTTGGCGGATGCCAGGAGAACGCTTCCTGCCCCAATGCATAGTGCCAACTGTAAAGTTTTGACGAGGAGGAATAATGGTCGGGGGCTGTTTTTCATGGTTCGGGCTAGGCCCCTTAGTTCAAGTGAAGGGAAATCTTAACACTACAACATAAAATTACATTCTAGACGATTCTGTGCTTCCAACTTTGTGGCAACAGTTTGTGGAAGGCCCGTGCACAAAGCGAGGTCCATACAGAAATGGTTTGTCAAGATTAGTGTGGAAGAACTTGACTGGCCTTCACAGAGCAATGTTCCAGCCTTCCCAGAAGAGTGGAGGCTGTTATAGCAGCAAAGGGGGGACCAACTCCATATTAATGCCCATTAATGCCCATGATTTTGGAATGAGATGTTGGATGTGGTCTAGTAATGGTCTAGTAGTAATGGCCTAGTAGTAGTGGCCTAGTAGTAATGGTCTAGTAGTAGTGGTCTAGTAGTAATGGCCTAGTGTAAGGGTCTAGTAGTAGTGGTCTAGTAGTAATGGTCTAGTAGTAATGGTCTAGTAGTAGTGGTCTAGTAGTAGTGGTCTAGTAGTAATGGCCTTGTGTAATGGTCTAGTAGTAGTGGTCTAGTAGTAATGGTCTAGTAGTAATGGCCAAGTAGTAATGGCCTAGTGTAATGGTCTAGTAGTAGTGGCCTAGTAGTAATGGTCTAGTAGTAATGGTCTAGTAGTAGTAATGGTCTAGTAGTAATGGTATAGTAGTAATGGCCTAGTAGTAATGGCCTAGTAGTAATGGCCTAGTAGTAATGGCCTAGTAGTAATGGTATAGTAGTAGTGGTCTAGTAGTAATGGTCTAGTAGTAATGGTATAGTAGTAATGGCCTAGTAGTAGTGGTCTAGTAGTAATGGTCTAGTAGTAATGGTATAGTAGTAATGGCCTAGTAGTAATGGTCTAGTAGTAATGGTCTAGTAGTAATGGTCTAGTAGTAGTGGTCTAGTAGTAATGGTATAGTAGTAATGGCCTAGTAGTAATGGCCTAGTAGTAATGGTCTAGTAGTAGTGGTCTAGTAGTAATGGTCTAGTAGTAATGGTATAGTAGTAATGGCCTAGTAGTAATGGTCTAGTAGTAATGGTCTAGTAGTAATGGTCTAGTAGTAGTGGCCTAGTAGTAATGGTCTAGTAGTAATGGTATAGTAGTAGTGGTCTAGTAGTAATGGTCTAGTAGTAGTGGTCTAGTAGTAATGGTCTAGTAGTAATGGTATAGTAGTAGGGGTCTAGTAGTAATGGTCTAGTAGTAATGGTCTAGTAGTAATGGTCTAGTAGTAGTGGCCTAGTAGTAATGGTCTAGTAGTAATGGTCTAGTAGTAGTAATGGCCTAGTAGTAATGGTCTAGTAGTAATGGTATAGCAGTAATGGCCTAGTAGTAATGGCCTAGTAGTAGTGGTCTAGTAGTAATGGTCTAGTAGTAATGGTCTAGTAGTAATGGTCTAGTAGTAATGGTCTAGTAGTAGTGGTCTAGTAGTAATGGTCTAGTAGTAATGGTATAGTAGTAATGGCCTAGTAGTAATGGTCTAGTAGTAATGGTCTAGTAGTAGTGGTCTAGTAGTAATGGTCTAGTAGTAATGGTCTAGTAGTAATGGTCTAGTAGTAGTGGTCTAGTAGTAATGGTCTAGTAGTAATGGTCTAGTAGTAATGGTCTAGTAGTAATGGTCTAGTAGTAGTGGTCTAGTAGTAATGGTCTAGTAGTAATGGTCTAGTAGTAATGGTCTAGTAGTAGTGGTCTAGTAGTAATGGTCTAGTAGTAATGGTATAGTAGTAGTGGTCTAGTAGTAATGGTCTAGTAGTAGTGGTCTAGTAGTAATGGTCTAGTAGTAATGGTCTAGTAGTAGTAATGGCCTAGTAGTAATGGTCTAGTAGTAGTGGTCTAGTAGTAATGGTCTAGTAGTAATGGTCTAGTAGTAGTAATGGCCTAGTAGTAATGGTATAGTAGTAATGGCCTAGTAGTAATGGTCTAGTAGTAGTAATGGTCTAGTAGTAATGGTATAGTAGTAGTGGTCTAGTAGTAATGGTCTAGTAGTAGTGGTCTAGTAGTAATGGTCTAGTAGTAATGGTCTAGTAGTAGTAATGGCCTAGTAGTAATGGTATAGTAGTAATGGCCTAGTAGTAATGGTCTAGTAGTAATGGTCTAGTAGTAGTGGTCTAGTAGTAATGGTCTAGTAGTAATGGTCTAGTAGTAATGGTCTAGTAGTAGTGGTCTAGTAGTAATGGTCTAGTAGTAATGGTCTAGTAGTAATGGTCTAGTAGTAATGGTCTAGTAGTAGTGGTCTAGTAGTAATGGTCTAGTAGTAATGGTCTAGTAGTAATGGTCTAGTAGTAGTGGTCTAGTAGTAATGGTCTAGTAGTAATGGTATAGTAGTAGTGGTCTAGTAGTAATGGTCTAGTAGTAGTGGTCTAGTAGTAATGGTCTAGTAGTAATGGTATAGTAGTAGTGGTCTAGTAGTAATGGTCTAGTAGTAGTGGCCTAGTAGTAATGGTCTAGTAGTAATGGTCTAGTAGTAATGGTCTAGTAGTAGTGGTCTAGTAGTAATGGTATAGTAGTAATGGCCTAGTAGTAGTGGTCTAGTAGTAATGGTCTAGTAGTAATGGTCTAGTAGTAATGGTCTAGTAGTAGTGGTCTAGTAGTAATGGTCTAGTAGTAATGGTCTAGTAGTAGTGGTCTAGTAGTAATGGTCTAGTAGTAATGGTATAGTAGTAATGGCCTAGTAGTAATGGTCTAGTAGTAATGGTCTAGTAGTAATGGCCTAGTAGTAATGGCCTAGTAGTAATGGTCTAGTAGTAATGGCCTAGTAGTAATGGTCTAGTAGTAATGGTCTAGCAGTAATGGCCTAGTAGTAATGGCCTAGTAGTAATGGCCTAGTAGTAGTGGTCTAGTAGTAATGGTCTAGTAGTAATGGCCTAGTAGTAGTGGCCTAGTGTAATGGTCTAGCAGTAATGGCCTAGTAGTAATGGCCTAGTAGTAATGGCCTAGTAGTAGTGGTCTAGTAGTAATGGCCTAGTAGTAATGGTCTAGTAGTAGTGGCCTAGTAGTAATGGTCTAGTAGTAATGGTCTAGTAGTAGTGGCCTAGTGTAATGGTCTAGTAGTATTGGCCTAGTAGTAGTGGCCTAGTAGTAATGGTCTAGTAGTAATGGTCTAGTAGTAGTGGTCTAGTAGTAGTGGTCTAGTAGTAGTGGCCTAGTGTAATGGTCTAGTAGTAGTGGTCTAGTAGTAGTGGTCTAGTAGTAGTGGTCTCGTAGTAGTGGTCTAGTAGTAATGGTCTAGTAATGGTCTAGTAGTAGTGGTCTAGTAGTAATGGCCTAGTAGTAATGGTCTAGTAGTAATGGTCTAGTAGTAGTGGCCTAGTAGTAGTGGCCTAGTAGTAATGGTCTAGTAGTAGTGGCCTATTAGTAATGGCCTAGTAGTAATGGTCTAGTCTGTAAGTCGCTTTGGATAAAAGCGTCTGCTAAATGGCATATTATTATTATTATTTATGTCTAGTAGTAGTGGCCTAGTAGTAATGGTCTAGTAGTAATGGCCTAGTAGTAATGGTCTAGTAGTAATGGTCTAGTAGTAGTGGTCTAGTAGTAGTGGCCTAGTAGTAATGGTCTAGTAGTAATGGTCTAGTAGTAATGGCCTAGTAGTAATGGTCTAGTAGTAGTGGCCTAGTAGTAATGGTCTAGTAGTAATGGTCTAGTAGTAGTGGTCTAGTAGTAGTGGCCTAGTAGTAATGGTCTAGTAGTAATTGTCTAGTAGTAATGGTCTAGTAGTAGTGGCCTAGTAGTAATGGAAGAATGTTGATTGGTGGTTGTTGTGGTGTTGTGTTGATTGTCATTTTTCGTTTGTTGATCCAGTACTTCCCGTTATTCCAGATATATCCGGTCTGAACGCTCCATCATCCTAATCAACTTCTGCCTGTCAATCATCTCGTCCAACCTCCTCATCCTGGTTGGACAGACACAGACACACAATGCGGTAAGTCTCCATTTTCTACTGCGTGCACTTCAACTGCTTTGCTCAAACACACGCCTCACAATGCAGGTTGTGTTTATCATTTGTATTGGTAGAGACATACCTGTACATAAAGGCAATTCATGCACTTTAACATGCTTTAATCAACAACAGACACACAATGTGGTACATTAAATGTCTATTTATCTTGTAGGCTACTGTACCATCTTTACCCAACCACAGTAGCTGTTTAACCACTCTACTAACACCCACTGTACTGGAACTCTTTAGTTTTTATTTTAACTTTGCAAGGTTATTGTATGCAACAAAGACTTCCAAATAATCCCCCCCCCCAAAAAAAAAAAAAATAGTTTCAGTTAATGGGGCAATTATGTTAATGTGTACATTTCTTGGCAGTCAAAAGCTTTGACTTAGATTTCTACCCCCAGATAAAAAACAGAAATGCACATGCTGACACGGACTAATTTACAGGGTGATTGATAGGCTGGCCCACATTAGCCCATTTGAGTCTAAAACTGTGAATTGCATTTTGTTAGTGCTACATTTGACATAATTGGTGTATATTTCACAAGGCATATCAATGTTTTAGCCGCAAGCCTGGCAAACCAAAAATCACTTTCCCATCTGAACTATTATTACTATCAGAGAGAGCAACGATTCTTCTGCTTCTTCATGTCAATGTTTTTCCTCTGAAGGAGGAGCTGACGTTAAAACAACCAATGAGGTAATAACTGTAGGGTGAGGGGGATGGAGAGATAGTTCCGTTCTCTGTCTGTGTATATCTGGAGCTCAGGCCATCCAGTGCTGTGTTCACAAGCTATTTATAGGCTGTGTTTCTACACGTCGTCAAAATATGGCCCCCTTACAGCTTCAGGGGATATTTTGACAACTGTGAAGCCTGGGTGTTATTCAGTCTAGCTGTCTCTCTGTGTTTTCTAATGAGAGTACTGTAAATATGTTACCTTACCTTTGTGTTTTCTAATGAGGAGTACTGTAAATATGTTACCTACTTATGTATTTTCTAATGAGGAGTACTGTAAATATGTTACCTACTTATGTGTTTTCTAATGAGGAGTACTGTAAATATGTTACCTACTTATGTGTTTTCTAATGAGGAGTACTGTAAATATGTTACCTACTTATGTGTTTTCTAATGAGGAGTACTGTAAATATGTTACCTACCTCTGTTGTCATCTCTAGTGGACAGACTACATCTGACCAAATTACTCAAGGTTTTAGTTCTGAGCGTATGACACCTTCTCTGTTTCATGTTTATATATATAATATATGACATTTAGCAGATGCTTGTATCCAAATCTATTTACAGAACAGTGAGTGCATATGTTTCGAGTGGGAATTGAACTCACAACTCTAGTGTTTCTAGCACTACGCTCTAACTTTAAGCATCAGTTGTCAGAGCACCTTACCGATCACTGCACCTGTACACAGCCCATCTGAAATTAGCCCACCCAACTACCTCATCCCCATATTGTTATTTAGCTCAGCTGGTAGAGCACGGCGCTTGTAACGCCAAGATAGTGGGTTCGATCCCCGGGACCACCCATACACAAAAATGTATGCACGCATGACTGTAAGTCGCTTTGGATAAAAGCGTCTGCTAAATGGCTTATTATTATTATTATTTATTTTGCTAATTTGCACCCCAGTATCTCTATTTGCACATCATCTCTTGCACATCTATCATTCCAGTGTTAATACTAATTGTAATTATTTTGCACTATGGCCTATTTATTGCCTTACCTCCATAACTTGCTACATTTGCACACACTGTAAATATATTTTCTGGTTTATTTTTGATTTATGTTTTGTTTTACCCCTCTGTGTTGTTGTTTTTATCGCACTGCTTTGCTTTATCTTGGCCAGGTCACAGTTGTTCTCAACTGGCTTACCTGGTTAAATAAAGGTGAAATTAAAAAAATAAAAGAAACTGAGCCACACAGGAACTGGTCAGTACATTTACATTACATTATATTACATTACATTTACGTCATTTAGCAGACGCTCTTATCCAGAGCGACTTACAAATTGGTGCATTCACCTTATAGCCAGTGGGATAACCACCTTACAATTATTATTTTGTATTTTGTATTTATTTTATTTTGTTTTTTTAAATTTTTTGGGGGGGTGGGGTGGGGTAAGGGGGGGGGGGGTTAGAAGGATTACTTTATCCTATCCCAGGTATTCCTTAAAGAGGTGGGGTTTCAAGTGTCTCCGGAAGGTAGTGAGTGACTCCGCTGTCCTGGCGTCGTGAGGGAGCTTGTTCCACCATTGGGGTGCGAACAGTTTTGACTGGGCTAAGCGGGAACTGTGCTTCAGCAGAGGTAGGGGAGCTAGCAGGCCAGAGGTGGATGAACGCAATGCCCTCGTTTGGGTGTAGGGACTGATCAGAGCCTGAAGGTACGGAGGTGCCGTTCCCCTCACAGCTCCGTAGGCAAGCACCATGGTCTTGTAGCAGATGCGAGCTTCAACTGGAAGCCAGTGTAGTGTGCGGAGGAGCGGGGTGACGTGAGAGAACTTGGGAAGGTTGAACACCAGACGGGCTGCGGCATTCTGGATGAGTTGTAGGGGTTTAATGGCACAGGCAGGGAGCCCAGCCAACAGCGAGTTGCAGTAATCCAGACGGGAGATGACAAGTGCCTGGATTAGGACCTGTGCCGCTTCCTGTGTAAGGCAGGGTCGTACTCTCCGAATGTTGTAGAGCATGAACCTACAGGATCGGGTCACCGCCTTGATGTTAGCGGAGAACGACAGGGTGTTGTCCAGGGTCACGCCAAGGCTCTTCGCACTCTGGGAGGAGGACACAACAGAGTTGTCAACCGTGATGGCGAGATCACGGAACGGGCAGTCCTTCCCCGGGAGGAAGAGCAGCTCCGTCTTGCCAAGGTTCAGCTTGAGGTGGTGATCCGTCATCCATACTGATATGTCTGCCAGACATGCAGAGATGCGATTCGCCACCTGGTTATCAGAAGGGGGAAAGGAGAATATTAGTTGTGTGTCGTCTGCGTAGCAATGATAGGAGAGGCCATGTGAGGATATGACAGAGCCAAGTGACTTGGTGTATAGCGAGAATAGGAGAGGGCCTAGAACTGAGCCCTGGGGGACACAGTTCTCGCCACGCCACTTGGTAGGAGACAGCTTCTCGCCACGCCACTTGGTAGGAGCGACCGGTCAGGTAGGACGCAATCCGAGAGTGAGCCACGCCGGAGATGCCCAGCTCGGAGAGGGTGGAGAGGTGGATCTGATGGTTCACAGTATCAAAGGCAGCAGACAGGTCTAGAAGGACAAGAGCAGAGGAGAGAGAGTTAGCTTTAGCAGTGCGGAGAGCCTCCGTGACACAGAGAAGAGCAGTCTCAGTACAACCAGATCAGTGACCGATCATCTCCATGTCTCTTGATCTTAATCCCAGCTCAAAGCTATTGTACTTCAGATGATGGCAAAGTACTGGCTGGTTGGAGGGGCCCTGAGTTAGCTACCTATCTGGACTAGATGCCTAGCACAGCTGGAGGGGCCCTGAGTTAGCTACCTATCTGGACTAGATGCCTAGCATCCGGTACTCATATGGGCATTCAGGAATATGTGTAATTTTCTCCCAGATCTAAAAGAGATTGTTCAATCTTTTGTTTTGTTGGAAGGAGATGGTGGTTGTTTGGAATTAAGCCTCAGTTTTAGGCCTCTGTCTCTGTCTACAAAATGTCTGAGCTGCAAACTCAAAGCCTTATTTATTCGAGGTGTGAGAAATAGGGTTTAGTGATGATGATGATGATGATGATGACTCCATTGGCTCATAATGGAATGGAAGATGTCTAGAGATGAGAGCCAGACTACAGTATAGATTGTGAAAAAGAGCACTGTGGGACAAAAAAATAGCAAAAAAACAAGATAACTAATGTAAAATATACTGTGTCCGTAAAATGTATATAGCTTCAGAACTTTTGTGAAACATCACAGCACAGTTGAAAAATATGTGGCAAATATAAATCAAAACTGTATGGTCTTCAGAGATAGATTGGAGGGGTGGAGGGTAGCTGAAAGATGCGACTAAAACAAACAAAAGATAACTAATGTAAAATATACTGTGTAAGTAAAATGTATATAGTATGTATAAGCTGGAAGTAGAAGCCTAAGTGTTGTTGTCCATTAGTTTACTCCAATTAGAGAAGGGGTGTAAGGTTTATGGGAAAATAATAAAGGAAAATATATACAAAAACATACATATATTTAAAATAGTATACAGTATCAATCAAAAGTTTGGACACACCTACTCACTGTACATTGTAGAATAATAGTGAAGACATCAAAACTATGAAATAACACATATAGAATCATGTAGTAACCAAAAAAGTATTAAACAAATCAAAATATATTTTATATTTGAGATTCTTCAAATAGCAACTCTTTGCATTGATGACAGCTTTGCACACTCTTGGCATTCTCTCAACAAGCTTCACCTGGAATGCTTTTCCAACAGTCTTGAAGGAGTTCCCATATATGCTTAGCACTTATTGGCTGCTTTTCCTTGACTGTGTTCCGACTCATCCCAAACCATCTCAATTGGGTTGAGGTCGGGGGATTGTGGAGGCCAGGTCATCTGATGCAGCACTCCATCACTTATCCTTCTTGGTAAAATATCCCTTACACAGCCTGGAGGTGTGTTGGGTCATTGTCCTGTTGAAGAACAAATGATAGTCCCACTAAGCCCAAACCAGATGGGATGGCGTATCGCTGCAGAATGCTGTGGTAGCCATGCTGGTTAAGTGTGCCTTGAATTCTAAAAAAATTCACAGACAGTGTCACCAGCAAAGCACCCCCACACCATAACACCTCCTCCTCCATGCTTTACGGTGGGAACTACACATGCAGAGATCATCCGTTCACCCACATCGCGTCTCACAAAGACACTGCAGTTGGAAACAAAAATCTCAATTTGGACTCCAGACCAAAGGACAGATTTCCACTGGTCTAATGTCCATTGCTTGTGTTTCTTGGCCCAAGCAGGTCTCTTCTTCTTATTGGTGTCCTTTAGTAGTGGTTTCTTTGCAGCAATTCGACCATGAAGTCCTGATTCATAGAGTCCTCTCTGAACAGTTGATGTTGAGATGTGTCTGTGACTTGAACTCTGTGAAGCATTTATTTGGGCTGCAATTCCTGAGGCTGGTAACTCTAATGAACTTATCCTCTGCAGCAGAGGTAACTGGGGGTCTTCCATTCCTGTGGCGGTCCTCATGAGAGCCAGTTTCATCATAGCGCTTGATGGTTTTTGCGACTGCACTTGAAGAAACTTTCAAAGTTCTTGAAATGTTCCGTATTGACTGACCTTCGTGTCTTAAAGTAATAATGGACTGTCGTTTCTCTTTGCTTATTTGAGCTGTTCTTGCCATAATATGGACTTGGTCTTTTACCAAATCTGGTTATCTTCTGATCCACCCCCTAAAAAATGCAACACTGTGTTTCCGAAATCGCACCCTATTTCCTTAATAGTAATGCACAAGTTTTTTGTATATAGGCTAGGTGTTGTTTTTAAGTCAGGCAGCATACGTTTCAGCGCACCTTTTTACCCTTGCTGCAGTTTCATCCAATATGATATGCAACTTTTACCTTGTACCCTTTCATCCGAGATGGTAAACTCAGACTCTGCTTGGTTGGCATGGAGACCATGAAAATGATCTTGCATCCCAATTAACGGAGAAGGACCATAAAGAAGATTAAATATGCGTCCCAAATGGCACCCTATTCCCATTACAGTGCACTACTTTGACAAGGGCTCATAGGGCTCTGGTCAAAAATAGTGCACTATATAGAGAATAGGGTATAATTTGGGACGCCCCGTAAATAATGGCCACAGAAAGGACAATCAAATCACTCCCCAATGAAATAGAGATGTTGTTTCTACGGATATAGATCGAGGGGAATGGTGCAGCAATCATTAATGAGGGGCCATAGGATAGCCGTGTGTGTGTGTGAGTGTGTTTAGCCTTTAAGAGCTCCTATACAGGGATATGTAGGATGCAGCAACTGAGGGTTATTCCACACAAAGGCTGCATCCCAACTGGCATACTAAACCCTACATAGTGCACAAAAGTAATGCACTAAATAGGGAATAGGGTGCCATTTGGGATACACTCTAGGATACATGATGCAGGGTTCTTTCAAACCCCCTAATGAAGTTATGGAAGCACCCTCCCTGGAAGTAACCACTCACATTGATGTATTTGTATTTGTATTTATTATGGATCTGCCAAGGCAGCAGCTACTCTTCCTGGGGTCCAGCTAAATTAAGGCAATTATATACAATGAAAACATTACACAACAGATTGAGTGTGTCCCTCAGGCCACTACTCTACTACCACATAAAATCCATGTGTATATGTATGCATATTTATGTGTCTCTTCACAGTCCCCGCTGTTCCATAAGGTGTATTTTTATCAGTTTTATAAATCTGATTTGCATGAGTTACTTGATGTGGAATAGAGTTCCATGTAGTCATGGCTCTATGTAGTACTGTGCACCTCCCATAGTCTGTTCTGGACTTGGGGACTGTGAAGAGATGGCATATGCGTGGGTGTCTGAGCTGTGTGCTAATTGTTTAAACAGACAGCTCGGTGTATTCAACATGTCAATACTTTACTTTTTAGTCATTTAGCAGACACTCTTATCCAGAGCGACTTACAGTAGTGAGTGGATATATTTTCATACTGGTCCCCCATGGGAATCGACCCCCACAACTCTGGCATTGCAAGCGCCATGCTCTACCAGCTGAGCTACACGGGACTGCTCACAAATACAAGTAGTTATGAAGTCACTCTCTCCTCTACTTTGAGCCAGGAGAGATTGACATGCATATTATTAATGTTAGCTCTCCGTGTACATTTAAGTGCCAGCAGTGCTGCCCTGTTCTGGGCCAATTGTAATTTTCCTAAGTCCCTCTTTGTGGCACCTGACCACATGACTGGACAGTAGTCCAGGTGCGACAAAACTAGGGCCTGTAGGACCTGCCTTGTTGATAACGTTGTTAAGAAGGCAGAGCAGCGCTTTATTATGGACAGACCTCTCCCCGTCTTAGCTACTGTTGCATCAATATGTTTTGACCATGACAGTTTACAATCCAGGGTTACTCCAAGCAGTTTAGTCTCCTCAATTTGCTCAATTTCTACATTATTCATTGAAAGATTTAGTTGAGGTTTAGGGTTTAGTGAATGATTAGTCCCAAATACAATGCTTTTAGTTTTTGAAATATTTAGAACTAACTTGTTTCTTGCCACCCTAATTAAATAGATGGATGTGAATATCTGTATATTTGTATAGATTGATAACTAAATAAATTAAAGGATCTGAGCAGTGCTCCTGCTTAAAATATGTTTCTGACATTTCTTAGGAAGGATTTCACCAGTAACAGGGGTTTTCCTGCAATGGTAACTGCAGTGGAAAATTAAACCTTTAACCCAAATGGTAATGTATTATTCAATGTATGAAAGTTGTATGCCTTTGGGCTTTTAAATTATACAAACAGATCAGAGATACATCTGAAGAAGAAGAATGGCTAAATTAAAATGTAACTGACTATTTAAGATACGAATTGCCAACTTTCACAATACAGTAGGCTTCTTCTGCTAGTGCTTTGATTATACACAATAACAGTATCTCACTTGCTGTTTACATCTAGCAAACTGATCAGGCTTATCATAGTTGTACTTGAGTCCTGTAATACAAACAAGTGGTTTATGTAAAAGACGAGTTTGGCACAGAGTCGGTAGTCATTGACAGTGTAAGCTGCCCACACAGATGCCATTTTCAGTGTGTTGGCAGAGTCACAGAATGACACATTTGCCTATCACTCTACAGACATTTTAATTTTACAGGCATATGGGAACCCAGGGCAAAAAAAGCAGCCATTTCAGTGAAGGGGTGTAGCACGGTTCAGGTCAGAAAAATCAATTATTTATCTTTCCCAATATTTGGGTTCTGAATTGTTTTATTTAAATCTTGTTTTATATATATTTTATACAAATAGAAATTGATATAGGATATGAATCACATTTTTTTCTGCGTTTTCATTGTCAGATAATTACATTATTAGTCATGATTTTAAGTTCGTAATGCTTTTAAGTGTGACTTTTCCTAAAAGCCTACATAGCGGGTGGTCGATGTGATGTCCCAGGTCACCCAGAGGTCCCTATATTAGGCCTATTTCATTCATCAATAGTCTCTTTTACTCCATTCATTACTGCAGTCCCTTCGATCATTGGAAACCATGTAGTCCCTTCGATCATTGGTAACCATGTAGTCCCTTCGATCATTGGAAACCATGTAGTCCCTTCGATCATTGGAAACCATGTAGTCACTTCGATCATTGGAAACCATGTAGTCACTTCGATCATTGGAAACCATGTAGTCACTTCGATCATTGGAAACCATGTAGTCCCTTCGATCATTGGTAACCATGTAGTCCCTTCGATCATTGGAAACCATGTAGTCCCTTCGATCATTGGAAACCATGTAGTCACTTCGATCATTGGAAACCATGTAGTCCCTTCGATCATTGGAAACCATGTAGTCCCTTCGATCATTGGTAACCATGTAGTCCCTTCGATCATTGGAAACCATGTAGTCCCTTCGATCATTGGTAACCATGTAGTCACTTCGATCATTGGAAACCATGTAGTCACTTCGATCATTGGAAACCATGTAGTCCCTTCGATCATTGGAAACCATGTAGTCCCTTCGATCATTGGTAACCATGCCCCCCATGTTCGATTTCTGAAGACAATGCTCTTTTATTTATTTTTTATCTGAATGAAGGATGTTTGACTGAAGTAGAATGGCATATGATAGAAGTATGAAGAGTCTGCCTTGTTGTTAGCTAGTGGCTAGCATCACAGCTCTGACTGCCTTGTTGTTAGCTAGTGGCTAGCATCACAGCTCTGTCTGCCTTGTTGTTAGTTAGTGGCTAGCATCACAGCTCTGTCTGCCTTGTTGTTAGCTAGTGGCTAGCATCACAGCTCTGACTGCCTTGTTGTTAGCTAGTGGCTAGCATCACAGCTCTGTCTGCCTTGTTGTTAGTTAGTGGCTAGCATCACAGCTCTGTCTGCCTTGTTGTTAGCTAGTGGCTAGCATCACAGCTCTGACTGCCTTGTTGTTAGCTAGTAGCTAGCATCACAGCTCTGTCTGCCTTGTTGTTAGCTAGTGGCTAGCATCACAGCTCTGTCTGCCTTGTTGTTAGCTAGTAGCTAGCATCACAGCTCTGACTGCCTTGTTGTTAGCTAGTAGCTAGCATCACAGCTCTGTCTGCCTTGTTGTTAGCTAGTAGCTAGCATCACATCTCTGTCAGCCTTGTTGTTAGCTAGTAGCTAGCATCACAGCTCTGTCTGCCTTGTTGTTAGCTAGTGGCTAGCATCACAGCTATGTCTGCCTTGTTGTTAGCTAGTGGCTAGCATCACAGCTCTGACTGCCTTGTTGTTAGCTAGTGGCTAGCATCACATCTCTGTCTGCCTTGTTGTTAGCTAGTGGCTAGCATCACAGCTCTGTCTGCCTTGTTGTTAGCTAGTAGCTAGCATCACAGCTCTGTCTGCCTTGTTGTTAGCTAGTGGCTAGCATCACAGCTCTGTCTGCCTTGTTGTTAGCTAGTAGCTAGCATCACAGCTCTGACTGCCTTGTTGTTAGCTAGTAGCTAGCATCACAGCTCTGTCTGCCTTGTTGTTAGCTAGTAGCTAGCATCACAGCTCTGTCAGCCTTGTTGTTAGCTAGTGGCTAGCATCACAGCTCTGTCTGCCTTGTTGTTAGCTAGTGGCTAGCATCACAGCTATGTCTGCCTTGTTGTTAGCTAGTGGCTAGCATCACAGCTCTGACTGCCTTGTTGTTAGCTAGTGGCTAGCATCACAGCTCTGTCTGCCTTGTTGTTAGCTAGTAGCTAGCATCACAGCTCTGTCTGCCTTGTTGTTAGCTAGTAGCTAGCATCACAGCTCTGTCTGCCTTGTTGTTAGCTAGAAGCTAGCATCACAGCTCTGTCTGCCTTGTTGTTAGCTAGTGGCTAGCATCACAGCTCTGTCTGCCTTGTTGTTAGCTAGTGGCTAGCATCACAGCTCTGACATACTGTTCCAAGGCAATGGGATGTGTGGAGTCTCAGGCCTAGAAATAATGCTAAGTTGATTTGAAGGCTTGTCACATTTAATCAGACCCTTTGTCTGCCTGTTCCTTTATTATGGCCAGACACATGCTTCACAGCACGAAAAGTACTTTTACAATTCATGGAATTTTCACTCAGCATTACGATACATCTACTCAGCATACTTTTAACAACATGGACGTTCTCTCTTAGCATACTTTTAACAACATGGACCTCCTCTCTTAGCATACTTTTAACAACATGGACATCTACTTTTAGCATATGTTTAATAACATCTACAGAACATCCCCTCTGGATGCCTAACATGCATATATATGGATGGTTTGGTTTTCCAACAAAGTTTCAAGTTCACGTTTCAGGTTTTTGCCAAGTGTAATGAATACATTGGCAATCTTACTCGCCCAAGCTCTCACTGTAAAAACACAATAACAACAGCGAGAAATATAAACAATTCTTTACCCAGCAACATATATCCCAAAACGTCCGTCATAGACACACTGGAGAGGGTTCTTCTGCTACTGTGCTGTACAACTCCTCCTCTTCTTTGATTTTCCAAAAAGGACTTACAAAGCTTTGATGAAAGCAGACGTTTGGTAGATCCATCCATCCCTGGTGGCCTTACCCTGTTACACAAGGATAGCCACTGGCCGCCTCCCAAATGTCACCCTATTCCCTTTATAGTGCACTACTTTTGACCATGGCCCATAGGGCTCTAGTCAAATGTAGTGCTCTATATAGGGAATAGGGTGGCATTGTGGGATGCAGCCACTGTGCTGCACTCCTAAACCCTGAAGCTTTGCAGTTCTGACTCACATATTTCTCTCCAAACCCCTTTTCATAAGATACGATATCTGAGGGCTTAGCATCTGATTATAACCACTAGACTAGAGTACATGCCCTGTGTGTGTGTGCATGCATGCTTGCGTACTTGTGTGTGTTTGTGCGTGCGTGTGTAAACCTAACTTCCTGTCAGGCTACCAATGCCAAGGCTCCATCCTCTATCAGCACCAATAGAGGATTACTGTTACACTAGATCTGCATCCCAAATGGCACCCTGTTCCCTATATAGAGCCCTACGGGCCTTGGTCAGATGTAGTGGATTATATAGGTTGGTGGTTCCCAACAGCACACATCTGTGTTGCAGCCCTGGACAAACATACCTGATTCAAGTCATTGCGGGCCTGATGATTAGTTGACAAGTTGAATCAGACGTACCTGATTCAAGTCATTGCGGGCCTGATGATTAGTTGACAAGTTGAATCAGACGTACCTGATTCAAGTCATTGCGGGCCTGATGATTAGTTGACAAGTTGAATCAGGTGTGCTTGTCTGGGGCCCGGGGCTACAATGAAAATGTGTACTGTTGGGGGTACTGGAGGACCGGAGTTGAGAACCATTGATATAGGGAATAGGGTGCCATTTGAGATGCATCCCAGTTCCTGATCAACACAGGAGGCTGTATCCTGTATCTGTGCTCTCTCCATGGTGCTGGAGCTAAGGCTGCCAGGGCTGGTTATTATTAGCTCTCTAGCGTTCTCTCTCTCTCTCTCTCTCTCTCTCTCTCTCTCTCTCTCTCTCTCTCTCTCTCTTTCGCTCTCTCTTTCGCTCTCCCTCTTTCTCTCCTTTCTCCTTCTGTCTCCTCTTTCTCTCTTTCTCTTTCTCTCACCTCTGTCTCTTTCTCTGTCTCTTCTCTCTCTCTCCATTTTCCTCTCTCACTCCTCTCTCTTTCTCTCTTTCTCTCTCTCCTTTCGGCCGTTCGTTGTAATAATATTTGTGTAATATTTCTTTGCTGTGAGTCGTAAAGTACAAAGAGGCAGCATGTTTGAGTGCTGTGCTAGCAGGGAGGAGGAGAACAGGGTTCCTGTGTGGGTTGAATTGCCTCGACGCTGCCTTACTGTCTCACTCAACCTCCCTCCCCTCCCTCCCCTCCCTCCCCTCCCTTCCCTCCCCTCCCTCCCCTCCCTCCCCTCCCTTCCTCGTTCTCTCTCTCCTGCGAGGCGCCGGTACGCTTTGCTGTGCTCTGCTCTGCCGTGGTGCGTAATTGGCTTCACTGTTTATGGATTCAGGCTTGCTTCATTGTCTAATAGAAATCATCTCTTTGTTGTCGTGCAGCCGATGTCTTTTGGGATCAGGGCAGTGAGAGAGAGACTGCGTCCCAAATGGTACCTTTTCCCTATATAGTGTGCTACTTC
>NW_028165283.1:0-72500 GCF_964263955.1 Coregonus lavaretus
TGTGAGAGTGAGGAGGAAGAGACTATCCTCCCAGGCCTTGTGTGTCGTGATAATGCATCATCAGGCATGATATAAGCGACCACTGGTGCTCAAACCTTTACTCATACTCCACTCTCCTCTCTCTCTCTCTCTCTCTCTCTCTCTCTCTCTCTCCTCTCTCTCTCTCTCTCTCTCTCTCTCTCTCTCTCTCTCTCTCTCTCTCTCTCTCTCTCTCTCTCTCTCTCTCTCTCTCTCTCTCTCTCTCTCTCTCCCTCTCTCTCTCTCTCTCTCTCTCTCTCTCTCTCTCTCTCTCTCTCTCTCTCTCTCTCTCTCTCCTTTTCTCCCTTTACTCCTATAGGCCTATATAACACAGAAATGCCTCATTGGCTCTATCAACTCTCTGTCAGAAAGACGCTGAACCTACTGAACATTGGATCCTGATGATGATATGTCCTAATATATTTCACATACATAGGCCTACCCCTTTCTGTATAATATACCCCCGCAGGCAGACCTCCCTCCTTCTCTTCTTCTCTTAACCACTTCATTACAAAGTGGAGGAAGACGAGGTTGGGAGGATGTGGAGGATGGCCGTTTATTCATTTTGCATCACTGAATTAATTAATTAAATATAAGATGTCAATTGATAAATTATTCAGGCTTTTTGTTATGTGTTTTTTGAGAAAGGGAGGATGGGGAAAAGAGAGGTGAGAGTGCATTTCAATTGGAAAATTTATATTCATAACTTTTTTAAATGAACTAATAAAATGGCTATCAATTCAATTTTAACAAAGGTTTAATTAACAAACGGTACAATTCTCTCAATCCTCTCAGGGGTTGACTACAATTCAACAGTGCCTCCCTCATTCATGACACTTCCTGGAAACCTCATTCACTACTTATAACTCATAACACCATCATCTAATATTCCACAAACTCTGCAAACTCCTATCTTTATCAATTGATTAATTGATTGTTACTTGAGACTAATGATTCGATCTGAATTATCCCAGTTGGAGGCATAATAATCAATGAACTGAACTGAGGAATTTCAGCCCCCCTTTCGCTCTGTAAATAATTGCTTAGCTTAATTTCAATTCTACCATTTACAATACAGTCATTTCTGTGTAGTTCTTCTGTGTACCTATGAAGGTGCCGGGCTAGAATTATGGAGACTAATTCTAGCCCGACATCTAAGATTTTAAAGCCGCCCTCGTGGTGACCTAAAGCGAGCAGTGCCCGATGCATTAATGTGATAGCGATATGATTATGTCGGAATGGACATGAAGAGTTTCCATTATTTACAGGTGATGTGGTCGTTGAATTGGCAATGAATTGGCTCGTTTAATTACCTTCTCTGTCTAATCAAGCCTTCAGTGGAATAATGAAATAAGTCCTTTCCTGCCCACCAGGGAGGAGGTGTCTCTCTTACTCTGTTCTGTTCAAAATGACATTGGAGGAAAGACAGGAAATTCATACCCCGTGAGTGCAAGTTTAAGCATCTGCTTCTCTATTCAGTAGATTCTATACCTTCCTAGAGAGAGATAAATTAGATCAGCACATTTGCAGCACCAACGTTTAGTAATGTGCCTTGTTTTTTCCTGTGAGTGTGGCAACAGTCAAAACAGGCTGTGTTGGGGGCAATGTGGCCACCCTCTGAACTGTTCACCAGTATCCAGTGTGTCTCAGTAGAACAGACAGTAGAACAGTATATGGACCTCCACCAGTATCCAGTGTGTCTCAGTAGAACAGACAGTAGAACAGTATATGGACCTCCACCAGTATCCAGTGTGTCTCAGTAGAACAGACAGTAGAACAGTATATGGACCTCCACCAGTATCCAGTGTGTCTCAGTGTGTCTCAGTAGAACAGATAGTAGAACAGTATTAATTTGAGTGCCTTATTGTGTTATATTTTTGCTAAATGTTTATCCCATTCATTGCGCTTTAATTTTTTTGTACTATTTTATTCACTTAATTACTTTACTGTTGTTGTTCCATTGTCTAGAGGGGAATCTGCAAGTAAGCATTTCGTTGCGCTGTGTACTCCATATACACTGTACAAAACATTTACATAAAACTGACCAGGTGAATCCAGGTGAAAGCTATGATCCCTTATTGATCTCACCTGTTAAATCCACCTCAATCAGTGTAGATGAAGGGGGGGGAGACAGGTTAAAGAAGGATTTTTAAGCTTTGAGACAGTTGAGACATGGATTTTGTATGTGTGCCATTGAGAGGGTGAATGGGCAAGACACAAGATTTAAGTGCCTTTGAGTGGGGTTTGGTAGTAGGTGCCAGGCGCACCGGTTTGAGTGTGTCAAGAACTGCAGTGCTGCTGGATTTTTCACGCTCAACATTTTCCTGTGTATATTAAGAATGGTCCACCACCCAAATAACATCCATTCAACAGCAAGCCAGTGGTCGAAAATAGGTCATTGATGAAAGAGGACAAAGGAGGCTGGCACGAATTGTGCAGAGCAACAGACGGGCTACAGTTAGTCAACTGACATTGCACAACTCGTCATACAATATTGGTGCCCAAAGACCCATAAAAGAATGCACAACTCGTCGTACCTTGACACGAATGGGGTATGGCATCCGATGACCTTAGAGAGTTGGTGGTGGTGTGGAGTGTGTTTTTATGGCACACATTGGGCCCCTTGATAAAAGTGGAGCAACGTTTGAATGTCACATGATATCTGAACATCATTGCCAGTCAGGTGCATCTCTTCATGGCAGCAGTGTATCCATCTGCGAATTGATTTTTTCAGCAGGATAATGCCCCATGCCACAAGGCTAGGATTGTCCAGGAATGGTTCCACGAACATGACAGTGAATTCAGTTTACTGCAGTCACCAGATCTCAATCCAACTGAGCATCTGTGGGATGAGATGGAACGAGCTATTCAGAGTAGAGATCCACTACCAGCCAACTTGACACAACTGTGGGAAGCATTGGAGTCAACATGGGCCAGCATCCCTGTGGAATGCTTTCGACACCTTGTAGGGCCCATGCCCCGATGAATTGAGGGTGTTCTGAGTGCAAAAGGGGGTGCAACTCAATATTAGGAAGGTGTTCCTAATGTTTTGTACACTCAGTGTATATCATGTGTACTGTATATGACTAATAAACAAACTGTGGACCTCCACCAGTACCCAGTGTGTCTCTGTGGGTCTCCATGTGTCTCAGACAATAGAACAGTATGTGGACCTCAGTCTACACAGACACAGGAAAAAGCCCGGAGGGGGAGAACAGCACAGCGGGTGGCCGCTCACTTGACTGATGGCTTTTTTGATTAAAAGGAATTAATTGCTGAATCATTTAATACCCTGTTTTTAATGTGTCCCTAGTGACTGTGTGATTTAGCTGCATGTCCTGCTGACATGTTGAATCATGTGGAATACCAGCTATGATGATGTCAGAGCAGTCAGAGCAGCTCTCGATGAGAACATGCTGGTAAGCAACTAGCAACTACCCCTCACTCTACTCTCCTCTTCTCCATCTTTCATGGAGAGGAATACCTTCTTGACCTCAATACTGGCTGACCCTTTCCTACCCTCCAAAGGCATGCGCAGAGAGATCTGTCCCATATTGTTGTAGGTTACACTATTTTAAACCTATTTTTAGGAAACAAAGGCTGTGATTTAGTCCCCCACCACAGTCTATAATCACCGTAGGCTCTTTCTGTGGGAGAGAGCCAGAGGAGAGAGAGAGAGAGAGAGAGAGAGAGAGAGAGAGAGAGAGAGAGAGAGAGAGAGAGAGAGAGAGAGAGAGAGAGAGAGAAGGAGGGATGAAGAGAGAATGATAGAGAGGGAGAGGCAGAGGGGGGAGTGAGAGATGGTGAGGGAGAAAGGGAGAGAGATGAAGAGAGAGATGGGGAGGGAGAGAGCGATATGGGGATGGAAAGAGAGAGGGAGAGGAAGAGAAACAGAGAGAGATGGGGTGAGAGAAACAGAGAGAGAGAGAAGGAGAAAAAGTACCACCTACTGTTTCAGTGTCTGTTGGAGGGGTAGAGTGGATCATATGGAGAGAGAGAGATAGGGAGAGAGAGAGGGGGAGAGAGAGGGAGAGGGAGAGAGAGAGGTCTGGTAAAGTACTGTATAAGCCAGCGCTTTCATGAAGTGAATGTGGGGTGACTGCACCCACAATTAGGGCAGGTGAGGATTAGTGCCTGCCTGCCTGCCTGGCTGGCTGCTGTGCCGAGTGGGAAGGTGGTTAGGGGCTGTTTTTTGTTGTGTGCTTACTGCTTGCCGCTGTGTATTGTGTTGTGATGTTTTCAAAAATAGCTACATCACAAACAGCACAACAAGCTAATGGAGAATAGATTAGGGAGAGGGCACAGTAGGGAGGTGTCCAACTGTGTGTGTGTGTGTGTGTGTGTTTGTGCATGGGTGTGTTTGTGTGTGTGTGCATGCATGTGTGTTCACAGATACTTTCTATTCTAAATCTCTGTAGTCCTACCTGCCCATTGCATTTAAGCTAGCTCTCTCCCAGCATGCTCTCCCAGATCTAGAAACGTCTGCACTACCAAGTGTTTGCATCCCATTTCAATTTCCTACTGAAGCCGGGAGCACAGGGGGAGACTTAGCGTTAGTGCTGTGATGAGTTTAAGGCAGTTGAAAGCTTTTGGCCATGCTGACACTATGAGATGTGTGGGTCTACTGGAGCAGCCAGGCTATGTGCTCGCTGGGTTTTTCCTCAGCAACTACCCACCCCCCCTCCTGTGTGTGTGTGTGTCTCTTTGGCCTGTCTCTCTCAGTTAGCTGTTGTTCATCCCTGCAGCAGCAGCACTCTCCAGTGTGTTCAGTGGCAGACATATTACCCTGAATACCCCTCCTCTCCAGCTCAAACCCAGCAAAGCCTTCCAGGACAGGATGCCAGGATCTTCTTTCCTCTGTTCCCCTGGTCACACACAGAGTTTAAAGGTCCAATGCAGCCGTTTTTATCACAATATCAAATCATTTCTGGGCAACAATTAAGTACCTTATTGTGATTGTTTTAAATTAAATTAATATGGTCAAAAAGAAACAGAAATAGCTTCTTAGCAAAGAGCAATTTCTCAAGCAAGAATGTTGCTAGGAGTGTCTGGGAGTGGTCTGAGTGGGAAGGGGAAAACTGAAAACTAGCTGTTATTGGTTTGGAACTCTCTTTCTTATTGGTCTATTAACTAATTTACCACCTGGTGGTGTCACCAGGCAGGTCAAAACTCCCTCCCACCACAACAGGCTGAAATTTCAGGTGTGTTTTTTCAAACAGCTCTTGGGTCTTTCTATAAACTAGGGTACCAGTGAGGATTTCCTCTGCTGGGCAAATTGTTACAGCTGTTGATAAGTCATTGATAATAATCAGCCTTTTTTTTTTTAAATGTCATTAAATTAAGCTATAAGGGGGATCATAGCTATATTCAATAAAATTCACGAGTTAATTTAAACCCTTTTCTTTAACCCTTTATCATGGTTGGTGTCTTGACGTATTTATCCAAAATCGTCAAAATATTAGTTTTCTGTCCTTGCATTTATGGCAGTGTAAGTCGTTGTTTTATCATATATTAAGCATTAATCAGTCAAATTAGACATTGAACTTGAACCCTGTAAGATTCCTGGATCTACAGTGGCTTGCGAAAGTATTCACCCCCCTTGGCATTTTTCCTATTTTGTTACCTTACAACCTGGAATTAAAATGGATTTTTTGTATCATTTGATTTACACAACATGCCTACCGCTTTGAAGATGCAAGAAACAAACAAGAAATAAGACAAAAAAACAGAAAACTTGAATGTGCATAACTACAAAGTCAATACTTTGTAGAGCCACCTTTTGCAGCAATTACAGCGGCAAGTCTCTTGGGGTATGTCTCTATAAGCTTGGCACATCTAGCCACTGGCATTTTTGCCCATGCTTCAAGGCAAAACTGCTCCAGCTCCTTCAAGTTGGATGGGTTCCGCTGGTGTACATCAATCTTTAAGTCATACCACAGATTCTCAATTGGATTGAGGTCTGGGCTTTGACAAGGCCATTCCAAGACATTTAAATGTTTCCCCTTAAACCACTCGAGTGTTGCTTTAGCAGTATGCTTAGGGTCATTGGCCTGTTGGAAGGTGAACTTCCGTCCCAGTCTCAAATCTCTGGAAGACTGAAACAGGTTTCCCTCAAGAATTTCCCTGTATTTAGCGCCATCCATCATTCCTTCAATTTTGACCAGTTTCCCAGTTCCTGCCGATGAAAAACATTCCCACAGCATGATGCTGCCACCACCATGCTTCACAGTGGGGATGGTGTTCTCGGGGTGATGAGAGGTGTTGGGTTTGCGCCAGACATAGCGTTTTCCTTGATGGCCAAAAAGCTCAATTTTAGTCTCATCTGACCAGAGTACCTTCTTCCATATGTTTGGGGAGTCTCCCACATGCCTTTTGGCGAACACCAAACATGTTGGCTTATTTTGTTCTTTAAGCAATGGCTTTTTTCTGGCCACTCTTCCGTAAAGCCCAGCTCTGTGGAGTGTACGGCGTAAAGTGGTCCTATGGACAGATACTCCAATCTCCACTGTGGAGCTTTGCAGCTCCTTCAGGGTTATCTTTGGTCTCTTTGTTGCCTCTCTGATTAATGCCCTCCTTGCCTGGTCCGTGAGTTTTGGTGGGCGGCCCTCTCTTGGCAGGTTTGTTGTGGTGCCATATTCTTTCAATTTTTTAATAATGGATTTAATGGTGCTCTGTGGGATGTTCAAAGTTTCTGATATTTTTTTATAACCCAACCCTGATCTGTAATTCTCCACAACTTTGTCCCTGACCTGTTTGGAGAGCTCCTTGTTCTTCATGGTGCCGCTTGCTTGGTGGTGCCCCTTGCTTAGTGGTGTTGCAGACTCTGGGGCCTTTCAGAACAGGTGAATATATACTGTTATCATGTGACAGATCATGTGACACTTAGATTGCACACAGGTGGACTTTATTTAACTAATTATGTGACTGCTGAAGGTAATTGGTTGCACCAGATCTTATTTAGTGGCTTCATAGCAAAGGAGGTGAATACATATGCACACACCACTTTTCCATTTATTTATTTTTTTAACTTTTTTGAAACAAGTTATTTTTTTCATTTCACTTCACCAATTTGGACTGTTTTGTGTATGTCCATTACATGAAATCCAAATAAAAATCAATTTAAATTACAGGTTTTAATACAACAAAATAGGAAAAACGCCAAGGGGGATGAATACTTTGCAAGGCACTGTAGCTGTCAGACAGTTTTTTAAATAGAGATCTCAGATATGCAGTGTAACTAAGTAACATTTCGTGTCTCTTTATGTTACGATTTGAAAACAGTTTTCACGGGCACACAAATAAAAATAAAAATTATGCAATGCAAAATCAACTGCTTCTAACCGAAAGAGTCACCTTACCTTGATACTTAAAACCTACAGTGGGGAAAAAAAAGTATTTAGTCAGCCACCAATTGTGCAAGTTCTCCCACTAAAAAGATGAGAGAGGCCTGTAATTTTCATCATAGGTACACGTCAACTATGACAGACAAATTGAGAGAGGAAAAATCCAGAAAATCACATTGTAGGATTTTTAATGAATTTATTTGCAAATTATGATGGAAAATAAGTATTTGGTCACCTACAAACAAGCAAGATTTCTGGCTCTCACAGACCTGTAACTTCTTCTTTAAGAGGCTCCTCTGTCCTCCACTCGTTACCTGTATTAATGGCACCTGTTTGAACTTGTTATCAGTATAAAAGACCTCAAACAGTCACACTCCAAACTCCACTATGGCCAAGACCAAAGAGCTGTCAAAGGACATCAGAAACAAAATTGTAGACCTGCACCAGGCTGGGAAGACTGAATCTGCAATAGGTAAGCAGCTTGGTTTGAAGAAATCAACTGTGGGAGCAATTATTAGGAAATGGAAGACATACAAGACCACTGATAATCTCCCTCGATCTGGGGCTCCACGCAAGATCTCACCCCGTGGGGTCAAAATGATCACAAGAACGGTGAGCAAAAATCCCAGAACCACACGGGTGGACCTAGTGAATGACCTGCAGAGAGCTGGGACCAAAGTAACAAAGCCTACCATCAGTAACACACTACGCCGCCAGGGACTCAAATCCTGCAGTGCCAGACGTGTCCCCCTGCTTATGCCAGTACATGTCCAGGCCCGTCTGAAGTTTGCTAGAGTGCATTTGGATGATCCAGAAGAGGATTGGGAGAATGTCATATGGTCAGATGAAACTAAAATATAACTTTTTTGGTAAAAACTCAACTCGTCGTGTTTGGAGGACAAAGAATGCTGAGTTGCATCCAAAAGAACACCATACCTACTGTGAAGCATGGGGGTGGAAACATCATGCTTTGGGGCTGTTTTTCTGCAAAGGGACCAGGACGACTGATCCGTGTAAAGGAAAGAATGAATGGGGCCATGTATCGTGAGATTTTGAGTGAAAACCTCCTTCCATTAGCAAGGGCATTGAAGATGAAACGTGGCTGGGTCTTTCAGCATGACAATGATCCCAAACACACCGCCTGGGCAACGAAGGAGTGGCTTCGTAAGAAGCATTTCAAGGTCCTGGAGTGGCCTAGCCAGTCTCCAGATCTCAACCCCATAGAAAATCTTTGGAGGGAGTTGAAAGTCTGTGTTGCCCAGCGACAGCCCCAAAACATCACTGCTCTAGAGGAGATCTGCATGGAGGAATGGGCCAAAATACCAGCAACAGTGTGTGAAAACCTTGTGAAGACTTACAGAAAACGTTTGACCTGTGTCATTGCCAACAAAGGCTATATAACAAAATATTGAGAAACTTTTGTTATTGACCAAATACTTATTTTCCACCATAATTTGCAAATAAATTCACTAAAAATCCTACAATGTGATTTTCTGGATTTTTTTTTCTCAATTTGTCTGTCATAGTTGACGTGTACCTATGATGAAAATTACAGGCCTCTCTCATCTTTTTAAGTGGGAGAACTTGCACAATTGGTGGCTGACTAAATACTTTTTTCCCCACTGTACATTGATACTGTCATTAACGTGGTTCTTCAATAATTATGCATAATTCTTGTTGGATGGGCATTTGGTGTCCAGCTGATTAGCCATTATATTTTCACACTTCATCATCTGATCCAGGAAGGAATTTTCAGAATGACAGTCAAGTGACGAACAGCTGTTGTGATAGCGCGTGCGATGCAACAACATTCAACAACAGCCCAAGTGCTGGAAAAAATGTGTTTCGCAAGGAATGTCCAGAATATTTTAGCATCTCATTAGTTACGCCGGTGTAGACAGTTGTGCCTGGATCCACGTTGGATCTAATATCCCTAGCGAATTGATGTTGATCATCTGCTTGATTTACAGCAAGGTCTCGTTAGATTTTTACAGAGAAAGCATCAAAGTAATGATTTCATGTTTTCATGTGCGCAATTGTGTAGGATATACTATTGCGCAACACCCCAACACTATTCCTATTAATTATTCTGGATATAATGACAAGTTACATAGCCTAGAGGGCTTAGTCACAATATGATCTGGTAATGAAATAAAATGACAAATACATGTTGTTTTCTATGTTAGACCTGCAATTTTAAACAATACAAGGGGCTTAAAGTAGCCTACTTGAACTTGAATTTGGAGCTCAGAAATTCAAGGACTAGAATAGGCCTACCTTAAAAATCTGACATTTCCTTAATTTGGTGCTTGAAAAGTTATTGTAATTATTGTAGACAGTTTAAGTTCTCCTGGTCCCTTATAATTATCCATGATTTTATTTCTTATCCGTTTTTGTGTGAGATGTGGCCACTTTCGTTTGTTTCCCGCCGCTTCATTTGAAGGGTGTTGTGCTACTTTGTAGCAGTAAAACCATGTGCAGTTATTATGAGGATGACATCTAATGTTGGCTTTAACTTGGCTTTCCATACAAATCCTTCCATTCAAAAAGGAACCTGGTTTTTGGTCACTTTCTCATTATAAAAACAGTGATGGTGAGATTCAAATGGTGAGATTAATGCTACCGCTATTCCTGGCTTTATTATGTGTGCCTGTGTCAGCCACATAGGCTACAGAAAAATCACCATGCATGCATCCAATCTATTTAGTCAGGCAATGTCCAAAATATTCTCACATATTTTAGTATGTAATAATAATTTGAATATCAATGCATTGGCAAGGCCTAAAAAATGTATTATTATTAAAGTAGTAATGTGCTACTTTTTTGACACTTTTTGCATGCTTTTTGGGGGAGGGGGGCTTCTATATTAGGCCCTATATGTACAATTATATAAATTATACAATTGTATAACATTGAGGTCCTTGAAAATTACAATGAAGTGCTTGCCAAATGTCTGTATGAACCCTGCTTAAAGGATGTATAGTCCTAGGCCTATGTTGTTGTATAGGTGGAGTTATGGGGTAATTTGCATATATTCACTTTTATTCCTCTAAGTACGCATGTGGAATAGCATGAAAATCCTTTAAATTTTTGTTTCAAACCATTTTTCAATGTTGATCCCAATGTCACACGTTGGCCCCATTATTTAAATGGCATTATCATTATTATCATTATATTCACAATTTCACAGTATTATTCCAACCTCATAGTGTGAAAAAATATATAAAATACAGGAATATCACGTTTTTGACTGCATGGGCCTTTGGTCCCTTGTAACGCCAAGGTAGTGGGTTCGATCCCCGGGACCACCCATACACAAAAATGTATGCACGCATGACTGTAAGTCGCTTTGGATAAAAGCGTCTGCTAAATGGCATATTATTATAAGAGCTTTTCCGAGGTGGGAAGGCGTATTCGCACTGGGACTCTTCTCTCCTCCTCCTCTCCTCCGCCTTACTCCACTCCTCCAATCAGAGTCGTGGGGCGCACACTCAGTGGTAAACCAATTTCATTTCATATGTTTTCAAATTTGTATCCAATCACAGCGTCTCTCTGAAGTACTTGAAGCCATAGGATGCCTTTATTGGTCCTAATTAAGGATCTGTAATTTAATCCCTGTAATTCAATAGAGATGAGGGTTGGTTGGCGTGGGAGGCTGTGGGTTAGGGCTGGTAAATGGCTTCTACACTGCAAACCCCAAGATGGGGGAGTTGTTAAAGGAAAATTCCACCCAAAAACAAACTTTTGGTATTTGTTTCATTAGTCCATTGTTGACATGTTGCAAAGCGGAGCATCATATGATGCAAAATGCATCATACAGGGATAATTTCTGTATTTTGAAAGTTACATATCTTGAAAACTTGATTGCTGACAAGCAAAACATTTTGAGAATATGTCAACAATGGACTAATGAAACAAATACCAAAATATCGTTTTTGGGTGGAGTTTTCCTTTAAGGACTGTATGTGGTCTGGGCTACAGAGGGTAGTGGTGGCCTGGGCCCGTATTCAAAGTAGGTCTGTTAATCAGGTCCTCCCTGTCCATATAATCATATTCATTTATGATCTAAAAGACAAAACTGATCCTAGATCAGCACTCCTACTCTGAGATGCTTTGTGAATACAGACCCTGATCTCCACCTGGAGAGGGATATAGACTTTATGTTCAAGAGCACACGTAGGGCATCCCAGGACAGTAGTGGTTTTGTGGGCCTCAAGCTGTCCCTTCCTCCCTGGATCCTCTCATCCCATCCTGCATGCTGTCCCCTGAGTATTTGCTGTCATTCTGGCACTGGCTGCATCCCAAATGGCACCCTATTTATTTTATAGTGAACTATGGGTCCTAGTCGAAAGTAGTACACTATAAAGGGAATATTGTGCCATTTGGGATGTAGTTACTGACTCAGAGCTGTCGGTCAGAAATCCTTCAGAAAACATGTCAGCCTCCGAGGCAGTGTCACTCTCTGTCTGTCCTGTCCTTTGATCAAGTCTGGAGGCTGCTCTGCTCCCACTCACTCACTCTCTTGTTGTTCTCATTCACATTTGTCTCTGTGCCAACAAAGACCTGGAGTGAGTGGTTTTGCTTCTTACTTTGTTTTCATAAGTGGTCACTTAAATAACCCTGGCTGTGGATGAATGAATGGCATTAGCTGTGGCTGCTCATTCAAATGGGCACTGGATGGAAAATGTAGTTTTGAAATCTCAAGAGTGTCTAGAAAGGAAAGTGAGCAGATCTTAGATTGTTATCTGTCCAATCCCTCTCTGACTGGAGGATTGATATGTAACCTCCGGCAGCACTCAGTAAAGCCTCCAGTGAATGAGGTGAGATCAGAAGGGAAATTACAGTGCCGTGAAAAAGTATTTGCCCCCTTTCTAATTTTCTCTACTTTTGCATATATTTGATACTGAATGTTATCAGACCTTCAACCAAAACCTAATATTAGATCAAGGGAACTGGAGTGAGCAAATAACACAACAATTACATACTTATTTCATTTATTTCATAAACAAAGATATGCAACACCCAATTCCCCGGTGTGAAAAAGTAATTGCCCCCTTACACTCAATAACTGGTGTGCCACCTTTAGCCGCAATGACTCCAAACAAACGCTTCCTGTAGTCGCTGTGGAGGAATTTTGGCCCACTCTTCCATGCAGAACTGCTGTAACTCAGCGATTTCCATGCATTAACTGCTCGTTTAAAATCCTGCCACAACATCTCAATTAATGGGACCCACGTCGTCCAAAAAGTTATACTTTTGAATAATCTGTCCATAGAACGTTCTTCCAAGAGTATTGATGCTTTTTGGCAAACTTGAAACAACTTTTTGGACAACATGGGTCCCATTATGCATGGCGAATACCAAACACTGCATTCCACAGTAAGAACCTCATACCAACAGTCAAGCATGGTGTTGGTAGTGTGATGGTTTGGGAATGCTTTGCTGCCTCAGGACCTGGACGACTTGCCTTAATAGAAGGAACCATGAATTCTGCTCTGTATCAGATAATTCTATAGGAGAATGTCAGACCATCCGTCTATGAGCTGAAGTGCAGCTGGGTCATGCAGCAAGACAATGATCCAAAACACACAATAAAGTCTACATGAAAATTGCTAAAAAGCAACAAATTGGAAGTTTTGGAATGGTCTAGTCAAAGTCCAGACCTAATCCCAATTGAGATGTTGTGGCAGGACTTGAAACGTACAGTTCATGCTTGAAAAACCACAAATGTCGCTGAGTTACAGCAGTTCTGCATGGAAGAGTGGGCCAAAATTCCTCCACAGCGACGTGAGAGACTGATCAACAACTACAGGAAGCGTTTGGTTGGAGTCATTGCAGCTAAAGGTGGCACAACCTGTTATTGAGTGTAAGGGGGCAATTACTTTTTCACACATGGGGAATTGGGTGTTGTATAACTTTGTTACTTAAATAAATAAAATAAGTATCTTTTTTTTTTGTTATTCGTAAACTCAGGTTCCCTTTATCTAATATTTGGTTTTGGTTGATGATCCGATAACATTCAGTATCAAAAATATGCTTGGAGCAGCCCAGACAGGAGGGGGACAGGGGCCAGACAGAGGGAAAGCAGCAGGGGAGTCTAGGCTGTGCCCAGGAGGCAGGTGATGCCGGGATACAATTATGGAGATGGGGAGGGACAAGAAGGGTTATCTCATGCAGCTAGGGCCTGCCCAGTCACAGTGGATATCAGCCTCTTGTCACAGCAGAGAGGGAGAGATGGTAGATGGGACATTTGATAGGGAGAGAGAGGCCAGGCCAGGCCAGCAGTGTCCCCTCCAGCTCTGTTTGGCCCCCGTCTGTCATGACGCATGCAGCCTCGCTCACTAGGCCTAGCTATAACCAGAGCTGACCATTTAGCCAGCCAACCAGCACACTTTAATTATGCTTGGTGTCAACAGAACTAGCCCACCACATTTTAACTGACCAATACTAACTAAAAACTCTGGCCAAAACCTCTTGTTTATGTAGTGGAAATCAGCCTTCTCCAGAGCCAATATCAGACCACCCTTTTGTCTCAATGACCATGGAATCACAAAATATGTGATAGAGAGATTAGGTGCTAGATGTTTCAGCATGTTCAATCTCGAATGAATAATTATTCTTCTGCATGGCGGAAACCTCTCGTTATAATGCATCTGTACACACTGTAACGTGTACTGTTCTGAGGACGTCAGTAGGAGGGAAATAATCCTGCAGCAACAGGAAATGTGAATTATTATGTGAATTATAATTAATATATATTTTTGTAGGGGTTGATACATTTTGCTTTAAGGCAATTCAAGTCTGAAATGTCTAAGTGGAAATGACAATTTTTAGAAGCATTTTTTAAAAACTCAAACTACAAGTTTGCATTTCCAATTCTCAGCAACAAAGAGTGATCAAATTAAGATCCTACATCTGTAAGTTGTTGTCCTCACTCTCCAGTGGATCAATGATTCAGCTAAACAAAGCTGGAATTGACATTTATTCTCCTCCTGGCATTTGAGAATTTGAGGGAAAGCGAGGAGGCCTACTCCCCGTTAAATAGTTAGTAATGGATTCTGTATCTGTGTGTGTGTGTGTGTGTGTGTGTGTGTGTGTGTGAGAGAGAGAGAGAGAGTGCCTGCATGTGTCGTGCGAGCATGCTTGCGTGTGTGTGAGTGACAGTGATTTTACGTGTGTGATATAGAGGTTTATGGAGCTGTTTGTGTGGCTCTGAACACCTTGCACTTTCCCTCCTTAGCTGTTCATAGATCATTGGGCTCTTAGTAAAGGTCTGGAGAGCAGAATGTTCCCAGTTGTCTATGATAATCTAGCTACAGAAAGTGCCAAGGTCTCCTAGCATTTCCAGGCCTCCGTCACCATCGATCCATTATATTTATGCTGTGAGGTTTGCTTTCAAATGGCCAGGACAGAAATCAAAGTCTGCCCTTGACAATCAGTAATCTATACTGTCTGAATTAGTAGCATTAGTGATCAGGCTCCTTCTCATTCTCAGTCACCAGCTGAATGAAAGGCTAAGTGGAGGAAATGTGCATTAGAAAGGGTTTATTAGGAAATGTGCATTAGAAAGGGTTTATTAGGAAATGTGCATTAGAAAGGGTTTATTAGGAAATGTGCATTAGAAAGGGTTTATTAGGAAATGTGCATTAGAAAGGGTTTATTAGGAAATGTGCATTAGAAAGGGTTTATTAGGAAATGTGCATTAGAAAGGGTTTATTAGGAAATGTGCATTAGAAAGGGTTTATTAGGAAATGTGCATTAGAAAGGGTTTATTAGGAAATGTGCATTAGAAAGGGTTTATTAGGAAATGTGCATTAGAAAGGGTCTTTTAGGAAATGTGCATTAGAAAGGGTTTATTAGGAAATGTGCATTAGAAAGTGTTTATTTTGCGTCTGGAGGTAGCTGTCATTGTTTGACGTCTGAAGATGCAGGACATTTTCGGAGTGTCATTTTTTAAGTCAGAGGACTTTGTAAAGGCCTTGTGCTCATTCAATACTGTCAGTAAAGTTACCAACACTTTCTCAAAGTTCTACACTGTGTAAGTGATGACCTTGGTTTCGTTACAGTCAGTTCTACAGGGAAAACAGAAAGCCATTCAATTCAACAAAGCCTATTGTTTTGTTAAGCAAATGTGCGAAAGACAAAACATTTGGGAGAGTTATTAGGGGGTGATGTATGAATATGTTTCTGTTACACAATGGCTTTTCAAATGTAGTCGATACAAGACTCCCAATTCTCCTTGAAAATGTTTTGTTGTTTTTTGCGAAATTGCTCGATAAAAAATGTCTTCTATTTAATATCTCTATATCTTTCCACATGGAATCAGAGTTGATGTTAGTCTTTCCCTTTAATATTGACATAATTGTGAAGATTATGTATGTGCAATATCAATACAATGACATTGTATTGGGTTTTAAAACGTCATCTTGTTGACATCTTGATGATGATGATACCGTAACAGCAGATATATTTACAGTATGTTACGTCACCAGAGGTCAATGCAGGGTTAGATGAGGGTCACTGTAGCCAAGACACATGATGTCGCAAAGAGGCGAGGTGAAGAGAGGTGGTGTAGGGTGAAGTTGCACCTAGCCTAGATGCTAATCTTTAGTCAGTTTAGCATTTTCCTTACTAATGGTTAAGGTTAGGATTGGGGGAGGGGAAGCTGATCCTAGATCTGTACCTAGGGGAAACTTCACCCAAGAGTGGAGAGAGGTGGAGGAGAGGAATAGAGAGATGGAAAGAGAGTGTCATAAAGTGGCCAAGCGAGGAGGTGCAGAAGGAGAACATGAGGTGGAGCTCAATGCACTCAATGCAGTGTGACACAATGCCCTCTCTCTCTCTCTCTAACTAATTAAATCCCCAGCCCAGTCAGTCACATGTAGCGTGGAAGGAAGCTAGCGCCGTAGCAGATGTAGCGCTATGTTAAACTTTATGTCGCTTGAAAATGGCTCCTGTTCCAAGTGCATTCAAGACTGAGATCTTCTGGCTGTAAAATGATCTGTTTTATGGGACTGTTATCAGGGCGATATGCCTTAAAGATGCAGTCCTCCGTATTACACTGCATTTTCTACCGTCTGTCTGCCGGGTGGAGCTAAATTGATGTGTACAGATCAACAGTGCAATGTCCTTCTCAATGCCCTTGGTACCACACCTGCCCTCTCAATTGATCTTCTCTATAATACCTTATGAGCCAAAAACTCACATTTAGACGCCGCGCTCACACTAACATGTTTCACACAGCTCAGAGGGAAAGTACTGTTGTCATTTTCATCAACAATGTTAAAACAATATAGAGGAGAGGGGTTGTGCGTGAGTGTCTGTGTGTAATAATGACAGTGCGTGTGTGCCTGCATATGTGTATGTCCCTGCCTGAATCTGTGTGTGTGTTGCCAGACTGAGAGAGATTGCATTTGATTGAGGGGGTATTGTGCTGACTGGCTGGTTGGTGTGTTTCATTGTGCCGGTGTGTCCTTCCTTCCCCTGGCTCCCTCAGTGAGTCGGTCGGTGTGCCAGGCAGGCAGCCCAGCTAACGCTGATACACACTGAGCCTGGCTATGCGCCATTAGCTGGCCTGGGCCTTAAACAGGAGGCTGACGTCATTGCTAGTCCCGGGGGATATAGGTTATTGTCCCTCCATAGGGACACCCTCTCTCTCTCTCTCTCTCTCTCTCTCTCTCTCTCTCTCTCTCTCTCTCTCTCTCTCTCTCTCTCTCTCTCTCTCTCCCTCTCTCTCTCTCCCTCTCTCCATCCTAGTTTCTGGCCTGCTGGAGTCTATTGATCAGCCTGGTGAAATCTGGCATCTCTGAAGAGGGGGGGGGGGGGGGGAGAATGAGAGAAAGAGAGAGGGGTAAAGAGCAACAGAATAATCTTGGATATATTAGAAACGTTATTAGTCTCATTGCCAATTCCCTTTGATGGTGTTGCCATAGTGTTGCCATGGTGTTGTTGGGTTGTAGGCAGGCTGTGATTGATTGCCAGCCATGACTGTTGTTGGCTCTTTATAGTGGAGCTGAATCATCTGGAGTCCTGGAAATAACCAAAGTTTAATGTTAAAGTCACTTCATTCAGGGTGCTCATTTGGAGAGTGTCTCTGGTCCTGATGACCACTTCAGAGGATGAGCCTCGCCTCATTCTGGGTCAGATATGTTGGACATGTCATGAGGTCATGCAACATCTTCTAGTGTATGCTTTCCAAACTCTTTACCTGTGGTTTTATTGTGTTGGTTTGTCATTGCTTTGTGTGTGTGTGTGTGTGTGTGTGTGTGTGTGTGTGTGTGTGCATGCATGTTTGGTGTGCGCAAGTGTGTGTGTGTAGCTGTGGAGACTAGAGGTCTTCTTGGATCCCGGAATTGAGATCCGAACCGAATTGGAACCTTGAAATTCCTATCCGAGACTGACAGGACCCAGTAATATTTCAAAATCAATACCCAATCTGATTTGGATCCGAGGTGGACCAGATCCGACCCAAAGTATGTCCGAGATGAGAGAGAATCGGATCCAAATTGGGTTGGGTCTGTATCGGACCCAAATGGATCCCAAAGATAAAAAATGTAGCTTTATTGCCACGAAAGCCAGCCAAATTGTTTTGACTTGTCTGTCCTGGGCACGGGAAACAGTGAGGGCCCACCCGCCCCACCCGCCCAGTTGAAACAATGTTGCGAGTTCCCTATAAGGAGAGCTCAAGCCAGACAGAGAGAGGCAGACAGGTGCAGGAGAGAGATTCATAAATTAAAATAACCTGAACCAACTCTGCCATGCGTAGCATGAATGCACTAACTGTAAGTTGCTCTAGATAAGAGTATCTGCTAAATGACTAAAATGTAAATGTAAAAGTAGCAAAAGTGATTTATATCTGATATTTAGGCTATTTTAATCAGGATATTTTCTTTACAAATATATAATATTTCGGATCTGGTCGGTATTTCACATATTTTAATACACATCCGAGGTCCGTGGCTACCGGGAGTCAACTACACAATTTTGGATCCGACGCAGTCGGACACTGGGTCGGATCTCGTGTAAACGGGTTTGGGTATATTCATGTAGACCTCTGGTTCAGACCCTCCCCTAGGGCCACACTAACACCAGCCTAGCAGTCATGCACCGTAGTAACACGCTACACACACTCACACACACAGTTACACACTACAAATTCTACACACTCCACTCAGCAACCATCATTGTTAAAGAAAGGTTTCAAGTTTTAGTAAAATAAATATGGTATATACCGTCCAACGAAAGGGAAAGGGAATTCTACCCTCCAAAAACCTGCCAATCTCATGAGAGTCTGGCAGAATCCCCAAACGTGGGGGGACAGTGAGGGATATCTCATGTTTCACATGACTTGTACAGTAGCTTTAGACTACAATCACCACTCATCTGGTGATGCTATCATGTCACTCTCCATTTCTTGTCAGTGAACCTCCAGTGAAACAGACCTGGGCATATATACACGGAATCACTTCTACTCGTGTTATTTTATGTTAGGCTTTAGTCTCCAGCAAACGACGAACCAAGCATGAAACAAAGAAACAACCCCTTGAAAAAGAAATACATGTTACATAGGCCTACATGATGAAAGGCTAGATGAATTAGATCACACAGATCACATGCTTTCAAGATCTAAAGAAAACAGGACATCCTAACACAAAATGATATAAATTACCCCGTTATGGTCTATAAGGTTCAATTTAATGTGCTTGTAATGATACATTATTTCGGTTGTGAATCCAACGTGGACCTGAGTTCAGTGCGTCCCAAATGGCACCCTATTCCCCATATGGCTCTGGCCAAAAGTAGTGCACTATGTAGGGAATAGGGTGGCATTTGGGCTGCTGAGTCCAGCTGTCTCCAGAGGCTGTGGCCATTAGTCAATGCATTACAGACTAATTTGTTTCTGCTTCTGTGGCTCTATTTGAAGCTCTTCACACAGACAGGTGTAATGTAAATGCATTGGAGCTGTTGATCCAGAGAAGAAGAGAAAGTAGAATATTAGGTAGAGTGCGATTAGAATGCAGGGTTTCCATCTGGCGCTCGCAGGGACAGGTAAAGTCAGCTATGATAACCAGTAGAAGGATTATGACGTGTGTGTGTGTGTGTCGGCGTGCTTGTACGTGCGTGCGTGTGTTTCATACTGTAGCAAGGATTGTTAAAGTGCCAATTAGCTGCTAGATATCAATATTTTACTTTTTTCAAATACTTAATATGAACCGGCCTTATTTTGAATTCATGAAATGAAAAGCTTGAGTACTCTTAACAAGACCTTACAGAGGCAGGGAGCGGTTAAATTAACCTGACCATAATCAACCCCAGCCATGCTACAGCTCTCCCCTCCCCTCCCCTCCCCTCCCCTCCCCTCCCCTCCCCTCCCCTCATCTCCCTTCTCAGTCTCTAGTTTAATGTAATGCTAGTAACACATCTAACAGATCCTGCTTCCTAGTCAGCCTAATCAGGTGTGTGTGTGTACGTTTGCGCGTGCATGTGCACCTGCGTGTAATGATGTTGTTTGTCTCGATATTGGGCCAGTTGGTACTGTTGTGATGCTGGGTGTACGTAGGTGCGTGTTAATAACAAGCATATCAGGCGGGTAGGCAGACAGACAGAGACAGAGACACAGACAGAGCCTCTCCAGAGGGGAATCCCTAAGCAGGCTACTGATTAACTTCATCTCTTTGTTCACTTCTTTCTGTCTGCATTTTACCTGCCAGCTAGTACCTTCCTCCCTCCTTTAAGAAACAGCCTTGCTCTAACATGTCAGGTTTACCTAATAGAAGGAGCCAGACTTCTCTTTCATGCCTTTGTTTGTGGATCAGGGACCAGTCACTGGCCACTCTCTTTGTTGGCAATACACAGGCTATTTGTTTTGTCTGCTGGAATAAGAGGTCAGAACAGAAGGGAGAACAGAAAATTGGAAACGCTTGTGCCATCGCAATGGCAATGAACACAGAAGACAGAGAGCGAGCGACAGAAGACAGAGAGCGAGCGACAGAAGACAGAGAGGGAGAAAGAGAAATGGAGACAATGAGAGGAAGAAGATAGAGTACAGATGGTGAGGCAGACTATGCAGTCAGTGATGGGTGAGGGAGAGAGGGATGTGATGTGATGTGAGGAAGGAGGAGGGGAGAGAGTGAGGAGGAGGGAAATATGGAGGGGGATGGGGACAGTGAGGCAAATCGGGTACAGGCAATTAGAATAAAATCAGCTGGACCTTGGCAAATCCTAGGGCACACAGTGGGGCATGGAGAGAGGAGAGGACGGGGAAGGATGGGAGGAGGCCGGGGGAAGAGAGGAGAATATCCTGGTGATTCAAAGCCTGGAGGGAAAGAGGAGAGAGGGTCTGACAGTGATGAGGTCAACTTCACCCTCCGTCCTGTAACTGACTCCAACCCTCACCCTCTCTCTGTCTCTCACTCTCTCCCCCTTTTCATTTACTCTCTCTGTTTTCCATCCCCCTCTCCCGTTTACCACTAACCAGATCCCTGTCCTCTACCTCCCTCTTGTCTCTGTACAATCAGCTGATTTGACCTTTAATACAGTCGGACATAATGTTGTTGTTTGGAAGGACCGTTACTGAGCAGCTGGTTTACATATGGATGGTAAATAATGTGTATTTATCACCAGGTGTAAACTAAACTAATGAATCAATTGTTTAGCATTGAGGAGCGATGACAAAGACCCAACACAACTGGCATCTGCCTGTGTGCATGGATCACTCCCTCCCCAGCCCTCAGCTCACTGACATAATGAAGGACGAGTTTGGACTGCTTTTAGACAGATATATTCTCACCATAGGGACCAGTCAGTTTCTCTCTGTAAACTAAAGCAACCATCAGTGTGTCTGTGTGTGTGTGTGTGTGTGTGTGTATGTGTGTGTGTGTGTGTGTGTGTGTGTGTGTGTGTGTGTGTGTGTGTGTGTGTGTGTGTGTGTGCCTGTTTGGCCACTTAATAACAGGCATGCAAATAACTCTTAAAGAACACCATCAGTGTTGTGATCTAACCTCACAGAGAACCAGAAATAACAGTGATGACAGGACAGCAGAGAGAGAAAACCCCAGGACGCGTGTCAGTCAGTCCCACAGAGCACAGTTCCTTTGTGAAGCAGAGTCAGAGGCAGGCTGTGGCTGATCTCCTGATACCCAGGCAGGGATGATGGAGATGGGAACACAGAGCAGAGAGTAGCCCAGGGGAGGCCCTCTGTACTGGGCTGGCTCCTCTAGCGGGGGTGGAGGATGGAGGGAGTTCTCAGATTGATAATCAGATTTGGCCCTCACTAATGGGCAGCGGTGGCAGCCCTGATTAATTCACTGTGTGTAGCTAGGCACCAGAACACAGCCTGGGGGGACACAGCTCCCTCTACTCCCCAAACACACACACATAAACACACCACCCCTCTGCCCGCCGCGTGCTTTCATAGAACAGTGATAGGCCACCTGTTGCAGTCCCACTAAGGGACCTTTCAGAGCGCACTGTGCCACACCAGGCCTGTTGTGTTGTGCCCCTCCCCCCTGCATCCTGTCTCTCTCAGCCATTTGGGTCGGTTGTGCAATCATCACTGTTTTCTCTTCTAATTCCCTTGCTGTCCATATATTGTTTACACACAAAGCCACTCCAAACATGTTATCCATAGTCTCATAGTGTAAATGCTTTGACGTCTTGTAGAAAGAACCAAGACACATTTCTATCTCTTTCTCCCCGTTTTAGAGCCTTGTGCCTAGGGAGGCTTTCTCAAGTTTTCAGCCAATCAAGTTTTTCCATTTGAAAAGAGCTTTGTGCGAGTGGAGAGAGTGAAGCCCCCTAGAAGAGCAACGGAGCAGTTAATCAGCTTCTCTCTGTGACGTCCGCCCTGAATGGCTAGAGATATCATCATGTGTTCTTACTGAGGCAGCCGGGCTAACACCAATACGCCAAGAATCAACAGGCAATCATGCAGAACATACAGAGAGAGAGCTCAGATAGAGCCGGGAGGGAGGAGGAGAAATCCACCAACCAACCAAGCTACCTCCCAGACACTAGACTCATAGAAGCCCTAGCTACAGTACTCGCCTTAATTACAAACCTTTGCAGTTTTCTCTTAAATTAGCATGCAGTCTAAGAGCGTAGGCCCCACTTATTTTCTAATAAGCCAATGTTTTTATCAACACAGTTGGAGATTTTTAACTCGTGCTCTTTTTCAGAAACGTCGCTGTCTTTTCTCTCCGTCTGTGTCTCGTTCCCTGGGCTGTGGAAGTGGAGGCTGGGGAGTATGGTTCTGATTAAGGGCCTGTCAGTAGTGGCCCTGGAGGAGTACAGGAGATCTGAGGACCTGGGAGAAAGCAGGATGCTGAGGCCCACTCCACACAGACAGACCCCACACAGACACACAGACAGACATACGGCTGTGTGGTCAGAGCCCAGAGAGAAAGCAAACAGAGCCCCAGGTCCAGTCTGCCCTGCAGCCAGTGAGAAAAGGTGGGAAGGAAGGCTAAAAGAGGGAAGAGAGATTTCTACACAGGATGTATGGGTGGAGATGTCTACAGGGATGTGGGTGTGTAAAGAGAAAGTCAGAGAGTCAAATATTGGGCCTACTGTACTTTATATATGTTACAAAGATGGACTGGAAGATAGGAACACAGACAAAAAGCGTGACAAATATACAGTGTACTGTATGTGACCGTTGAAAGAGTTGCCAATAGGCCTGTTCTCTCCTGGCTATTAACTATACTACAGAGACTGTGATGACTTTTCAGTTTGAAGAACATCAGTGAGGAGGATAAGAGGGCAAATAAAATACCTTCTCTATTTTCTGCTCTCCTGACCTCTGATGATGACTTGGACACACCAGGGGACCTTTAGCAGACCTAGCCAGACAGTTGGAATGGAAATAAATAGGAAACTGAGCAAACTTTCAGGTTGTGCTCCAGACCTCCTCTAGTTATTGTATTGTACACTCAATTTGTTGCCCCAAAATGGCCTTGTTACAGTGTGTGGCTGTAGTCTCAGCTGTGCAAGGGGACAGTGGACAAGCAGGCAGGCTGCTACTGTACAGGGGACGACAGTGGGGGTCACTAAGCCCCTGGGGGAGCGGGTGTCCTGGAGGGGGTGCAGATGGGGTTTGGGGTGACTGTGTTCCTGGACAGGTGGGCGGCTGTCACCCACATCCCGCCACCAAGCAGGTGGCCTCTGCTTCCCCCAGGGTCACCTTCACATGGTGTACAGTACAGTAGCTACACACACACAACACACACCGAAATGGTTATTATACAGTATGACTCTCATTTGAACTCCCTCACACAGCACCTGGGGACCAGCCTGTAAACAGTCTCTCAAGGTTGAAGCCAGCTCTTTAATTTCCATTCAGTCCCTATTCAGACTCAGTAAGTGACTTTGGAGTGACAGACAGACAGGCAGGCAGACAGACAGAGGTAATAGTCAATCAGTTTCAGAGTAGCATCATACCTTCCTCTCTCTTGTCTTTGTAGCAGAACATGAAAGGCAGACAGAGGGTCTATTCAAGATTACTATCTATGAAATAATGATCTGTGCCAACTCTTGCCCTGACATCTTCAGAAAAATATGTTCCATTGATGATTTTGCCCTACATCATAGCATTGCTCTTGCCGGTGACTCTAAAACCCAATAACGCCTAATTGAACTAACAAAGTGACATCAATAAAGACAGAACGGCTCTATAATTAGAGTGTGTGAGGACATCATAAGCAGACGGTGTTATAACGGAGGGAATAAATCGATGGCAGCCAGACAAAGACCTGCTTTATGATCCCCTTCTCCTCTCTTCATCCCTTTCTCCTCCGCTAGAAAAAGGAAAGGTTGCCATAAAAAAGAGAGGTGAAAGTTTAATGCCAATTCTAAAGTCGGTAGTGAGGGCCACTAGCTGGGTTTTACTGTACAGCTATCCCCACAGCACAATGGCTGTGCTGACACTTTTTCCGTTCCGCTCTCCATCATTAGTTGGGTATCTATTCTCTTGGGTATCTATTCTCTCGCTCTCTTTTTCTCCTCCTGTCTTTTTTTCTCTTCCGTCTTGGCTGGTCTCCTCTCCTTCTGGAGAATCTTGAGTGACAGGCCTCCCCTCTTAATAACTGTGTATTCCACAGTTCAGAGACAGACACACACATACACACCCTATACCTTTATACTTACTCACACACACACACACACAGAAATAATTGTGATGCGTGTGATAGAAGGAGTCAGGCGCAGGAGAGTAATACGCATCCAAAGAGTTTATTCCGTCGATAAACAGTTGCGCAAGCATGCGACAACAAAACTCAGGCACAGGGGAAATATCTACCCTGGCAAACAACAAGGTAAGGGTAGCTCAACCGAGCTACACACAGCTCACAACAAACAATCACCCACACAGACAAGGAAGCAGAGGGAACACTTATACAATGACTAATTGGGGATAAGGACCAGGTGTGTGTGATTAATTAGACAAGACAAGTGGAGTGATGATAAATGGATCGGCAGCAGCTAGTAAGCTGGTGACGACGAACGCCGAAACCTACCCGTGACAGTACCCCCCCCTTGACGCGCGGCCTCGGGGACGGCCAGGAGGACGCGTAGCAGGGCGAGCCGGATGGCGACGGTGGAAATCCTGTAACATGGAGGGATCGAGGATATCCCTCACCGGGACCCAGCACCGTTCCTCCGGACTGTACCCCTCCCACTCCACGAGGTAATGAAGGCCCCCCACCCGACGCCTCGAATCCAGGATGGAACGGACCGAGTACGCCAGGGCCCCCTCGATGTCCAGAGGAGGTGGAGGGACCTCCCGCACCTCAGACTCCTGGAGCGGACCAGCTACCACCGGCCTGAGGAGAGACACATGAAACGAGGGGTTAATACGGTAATCAGGGGGAAGTAATAACCTATATGTGACCTCGTTGACTCTCCTCAGGACTTTGAACGGCCCCACAAACCGCAGGCTCAGCTTCCGGCAGGGCAGACGGAGGGGCAGATTCCGGGTCGAGAGCCAAACCCGATCCCCCGGTACAAAGACAGGGGCCTCCCTGCGGTGGCGGTCAGCGTTGGCCTTCTGACGACGCACGGCGCGTTGGAGGTGAACGTGGGCAGCATCCCACGTCTCCTCCGCGCGCCGAAACCAGTCATCCACCGCAGGAGCCTCGGTCTGGCTCTGGTGCCACGGTGCCAGAACCAGTTGGAAACCTAGAACACACTGGAAAGGCGTTAGGTTAGTGGAGGAGTGGCGGAGAGAGTTCTGGGCATATTCTGCCCATGGCAAGAACACCGACCACTCCCCCAGCCGGTCCTGGCAGTAGGACCGCAGGAACCTACCCACGTCCTGATTTACCCGTTCCACCTGCCCATTACTCTCGGGGTGGAACCCAGAGGTCAGGCTGACCGAGACCTCCAGATGTTCCATGAACGCCGTCCAGACCTGCCGCCTCCAGGCCCAAAAGAACGTTGACTACGACGTGTGGTGGATTGTCCCTTCGTGCCACCAGAGTGGCACTGTCGCTGTCCTCCTCCACTCTCTCGGCCGGCGGCTCCACCCAGCTCCATCGGCTCGAGGTCCGAGTCTCCCGGGGTGGAAACGGTCAGACCCCTACCAGGACGTCCTCTGGCTGCCAGCAGGTTGTCCAACCGAATGGCCATGTCCACCAATTTATCAAAGGACAACATGGTGTCCCGGGAGGCTAGCTCCCGTCGGACATCCTCCCGCAGATGGCACCGGAAATGGTTGATCAGGGCCACTCATTCCACCCGGACCCCGCTGCCAGCGCCCGGAACTCCAACGCGAAGTCCTGCGCGGTCCTCGTCCCCTGCCTCAGGTGGACCTGTCGCTCACCCGCCTCTCGACCCTCGGGCGGTTGGTTGAATACCGCCCGAAAGAGGCGAGCAAACTCCCTGTAGTCATCCAACGCGGCTCCTCCTTCGTTCCACACCGCGTTGGCCTACTCCAAGGCTTTCCCACAGAGGCAGGAAACGAGGACGGACACCTTCTCCCGCTCTGATGGTGCCGGCCTGATGCTGGCGAAGTAAAACTCCAATTGGAGGAGGAATCCCTGGCACAGCGCCGCTGTCCCCTCAAACGCCTGTGGTCGGGATATCTGGATCCCTCCTGGTGTTGGGGTGTAGGTGGCTGGATCCGGTTGGCCAAATGGTTTCGACAGATCGGGTCTGCACCTCTCCAGGTGTTGGACGACCTGAAGAACCCGATCCATCGCTTCCCCCAAGCTGGCCAGCATCGTGGAGTGCTCCTGGACCCGTGCCACGACTCCAGGCATGCGCTCTTCTCCCGCTGCCTCCATAGCGGGTGGGTGATTCTGTGATGCGTGTGATAGAAGGAGTCAGCCGCAGGAGAGTAATACGCATCCAAAGAGTTTATTCCGTCGATAAACAGTTGCGCAAGCATGCGACAACAAAACTCAGGCACAGGGGAAATATCTACCCTGGCAACAACAAGGTAAGGGTAGCTCAACTGAGCTACACACAGCTCACTACAAACAATCACCCACAGAGACAAGGAAGCAGAGGAAACACTTATACAATGACTAATTGGGGATAAGGACCAGGTGTGTGTGATTAATTAGACAAGACAAGTGGAGTGATGATAAATGGATCGGCAGCAGCTAGTAAGCCGGTGACGACGAACGCCGAAACCTGCCCAAACAAAGAGGGGAGGCAGCCTGGCGGAAGTCGTGACAATAATAAGTTTGCAGGGTGGAAGATTGGCATTCCCACGATGCCCCTCTGTCCGACTGATTGCAAGGCTAAATGTCAGGGAAAGATATTTAATCCCACAGTAGACATACACACACAAAATCTCTCTCACTGATAAAATGTGGAGTGTGAGGCTAAATGTCAAGAGAGAAGGTTTAGATTCACAGCCCATGATTGTACTCCAACAGTCGATCAGAATAAGTGAGCTGGTAAGAAGAGAATTGTGTTATCATGCAAGCTACTGGGCTATACAGTGGGCCACATACAGAACTAGCCTTGCTGGGCTGGGCTGGGATATGTGGGGAACTCTACTCAAGGTAGACCTTGTGTGTTTCTGGACCAACAGTTCAAGCTCAGTTGCATGCTTCCCAATAACCTCATTATTTGCCTAGATCTCCCATTTGCTTTCTTCCTTCACATTGTTTTTTTTTACACCTCTCTCGCTCTCGCTCTCTCTCTCTCTCTCTCTCTCTCTCTCTCTCTCTCTCTCTCTCTCTCTCTCTCTCTCTCTCTCTCTCTCTCTCTCTCTCTCTCTCTCTCTCTCTCTCTCTCTCTCCCTCTCTCTCTCTCTCTCTCTCTCTCTCTCTCTCTCTCTCTCTCTCTCTCTCTCTCTCTCTCTCTCTCTCTGTGTCTATCTGGGAATTGGATGCATTATACTGTATAGTGTTGTTTGTTCTTCAAGGATCCAAGGCCAGGGCTGACAGACAGTACAGTAGGGGACTGGGATCATCTCTCTCTCTGGTGGGATCCCTTTGTACCTGACTTCAGCTGCTGCATATCTGCATCTACATCACCTATTCTACAGAGCAGACACACACACACACACACACACACACACACACACACACACGCACACACACTTGAGAAGAACAGAGCGCTGTGGATCAGGGGATCTATAAGTGTCTACATATACACCATTAGTGAGATAACTCTCAGGGGTGTGTGTGTGTCTGTCTGTCTGTCTGTCTGTGTCCCTGTGCCTGTGTGTGTGTGTATTGGAGGAATTACATTAGCTGAGGCTTGCATTTTCTCAGCCAGTTTTATATGGATCTCAAATTGGCAATGCCGAGTCTCTCCCAGGCTTTTGTCTTCTGTTCATATCTGGCTGGAAAGGACGTTTAAAGGGATATCAGTGACTTTTATGTGTCTTAAGGATACTAGCTACTACTGCATGTGTTTATCTAGATTCAGATATACAGAGCTTGGAAAGCTAACCTCCTTTGCAAGTTACCTAGTTACACACAGAGAGACATACTCTTTAGCTAGCTGAACGTGTGTTGATGTCTTCCCTCTCTGTCTGCGTCTCAAATGGCACCCTATTCCCTAGATATGAGCCCTGGTTAAAAGTAGTGCACTACGGTGCCATTACCTCTGTCTGCTTACTTGACGTTACCTTTGTCTGCTTCATGCAGTAACTGATAGAGCAGAGTCACTGGGGTGTCAAAAATAGAGAAATAATCAGTTGGGCAGGTATGACAGCCCTGCTTGCCTGCTTGGTATTTGTGCAAGCTGGTATGGACATGTGTAAAGTCATTGTCTGTGCCAGACTGAGGATAAAACATGGAATGGTTATGGAGAGACTTGCAGGGAAGTGTTGTTAGATAGTCAATGCATCATGTCTCTGTTTGCTCTATCTTCATCCTCTACAGGACATGCTGGATTTATTATACTGTAATGACAGTCTGTGTGTGTGTGTGTGTGTGTGTGTGTGTGTGTGTGTGTGTGTGTGCGTGTGTGTGTGTGCATGTGCGTGTGTGTGATCAGTGTGTGTGGGAGGGGGGGGGGGGCTGTGTGCATGTGCATGTGTGCATGTTTGTGTGGGTTTGACTGTGTGTGTGCGCATGCACGTGTGTGTCTGAGACACTAGATCATGTGTACAGCGGTGGGTGTATATATGATCTAAAGTGTGGGGGTTGCATGGCCCACTGGGCTCAGAAAATGAAAAGTCAGAGGTTCTATGATCAAGTGTGTGTGTGTGTGTGTGTGTGTGTGTGTGTGTGTGTGTGTGTGTGTGTGTGTGTGTGTGTGTGTGTGTGTGTGTGCATGTGCATGCGGTAGATGGGATGGTGGGTTGACAAACACAGGCAGACATTGCTATTCCTCTCCATAACCTACAGAAAGAGAGAGAGAGAGCTAGAGAGAGAAAATAAAGAGAGATCAAGAGCGAGATAGTTGAGGGATATTGTCCTAAGCCTCCCCCAGTACAGCCTGTGAGGGTATAGTGTAGTGAGTGTGGTCTGTTTGAGGTCTTGCCCCCTGCTAATGCATGTGAGTGTACCAGAGTTGTCTCTCTGACAGAGCAGCCCAGTACCACCCAGGGGCCAGGGTTAGAGGTAACCATACATAAACACTGCCAGGGAAATAGACTAACTGGCCTCTCATCTCATCTGATCCTCTGGACTGGACACTGGACTGGACTGGCTGGAGCCACTGGAATTAACACTACTAACTCTTCTAACAGTCACCCACTCTGGCTCTGTCTCATATCCCCTCATACTCCCTCCTAGCTCCTACCACTCTTTTAACTTACTGTCAGCAGCAATGTGACAAGATTACTTAACTGTGTCATATAGACAGACTGCCCCCTACCCTCGATTTGTGTATTGAATGTCTCACTGTGATCCGCTTCCATAGTTATAGGATATTCTACAGCTTGTGTCACAGTTTGTGTTCATGTTAGGTAGAACCATACTGATCCCATAGAGATAGAAAGCATCTGCCTTCGTTGAATGGATTCAGTCCAGGCATTTCTTGTGTAGTCGGTGTGCAATATGTTTAGGGTCGTTTTGGCTAGATAGAGCATTATGTATTTGGCACCGGAATGGAAGCATGTTGTGAAATTCGATTTGATCCATCCAAAATTGCTATATGGCGATTGACGGTTGACCATGACTAATGTGATGTCCGCTCCTCTTTCTTTCTCTCTCTCGCTCCCTCTCCCTCTGCCTCTATGCTTGCATCCCAAATTGCACCCTGTTCCCTATGTACTGCACTACTTCTGACCAGGGCCCATAGGGGACGCAGCCTATATCTTTGCCTGAGCCTCCGCTGAGCCCTGGGCTCCAATTAATCCCATGGTGCCTCAGGGTGGTTGGTATGGTGACCGGGTGTAGCAGACAGGGTTGGTATAGTGACCAGCGAGCAGACAGGGTCTAGCTCCAGAGAGAGCTGTGAATCCCAGGTGAAAGGTGGGATAGACTTTCTGATTCGCTCCAGCACACAGAATTACAGCCCTCCTCACCACCACACCGCCCCGCCACCACCCTGCATCCACTCTCTTTTCTATGTTTCTCTCTCTCTCATTCTCCCCCTCCCTCCCTCCCTCCCTCCCTCCCTCCCTCCCTCCCTCCCTCCCTCCCTCCCTCCCTCTCTCTCTCTTCCCTAGGTTTGTGTGACAGAGGGGATTATGTGATAAGCTTGTAAGGCCCCAGCTTTCACTCTGTTGTTCTCTTTCACTTTAAACTATAGTTTTCTGATGACCTGCTCCTCCTCCTCACTTTTTTATAGTCTACACTTTCTTTCTTTCTTTCTTTTTTGACTATTTTTGCAAGACGGTCTGGAGGGCAGTGTAAAGGAATCATAAGAGGCTCGATAGCTGGCCTCAGGTGCGCCAGGCTCAGTCATAGGGAATCGATGGGTATGGTCAGTTTTGTAGGACTGAGGTAGCACTGAGATGACAGGGCTGGATGAGGGAGAGAGAGGCATACCCAGGTGATCTACAGTATAGGCCAGTCTGGCATGAGGTGTGACGGGCAGGGCAGCCTGTCCTTAGCTCCCAGAGTCCCAGACCAGCCGGACTCCAGAGTCCCAGACCAGTCAGAGTCACCCCATACACCGGCACACAGAGGACCTGTTCTGCTTTTAGATTTCATCTCCACCTATATTCTTCATACAGGGAGAGAGGATTTCACAAAGAGTAACTTTTAGCACGCCATGGCTGTTGATTGCTTAAGGAGCTAGTCCTATGGAACAAAGTTCTAGTTTCACTGAAGACAGTATGAAACTGTTGAATCTGAACAGAAGGACCGATCTAGTCTGTCTAAGCCAGTGGATTATGTAGTGGAATGATGTGATCTTGTCAGCCAGGCAGTGAGCAGCTATCCTATCTGTTGAGCTGGGCTGGGATGATGATTGTCAGTGAAATGGAAGTTAACTGCTCTGTTTCCTCACATTCCTTCCTTCATCAATCTGCCCTGTTTCCTGCTACAGTTATTGCCTTAACCATGAGAGGAGAGTGGTTTGATCCGCAGGTTGATAGGCTGCTTGCCTTTTCCTTTTCCCTTTTCCCTATCCCTCATTTCTCGTTCTTTCTCTCAGTCTCTCATCATTCTTTAAGCATGATTATGCAAAGATGGAAAGATGGGCAGAAAGATGAAACATGCTAGATAATAGACTCTGATTTGGCCCTGATACTCAGGTGAGAGTATCATTAACTTAGAAGTGACTTCTAAGTTAAGATGACATAAGATGGCGCCGACGGAAGGCACCTCGCCTCGAGCCGGGTCGTACACGTGTCGTATGTGGCAGGGGCACCTAACGATCACGGATTACAAAAAGAAAGCCAGCCACGTCGCGAACACCTTTTTCTCACGCTTCGAGCACGACGACGACACTGAGCTGCCGAGGAGAGCCCCTGAGGACAACGAGGTCTATGTACTTACGGTCTCCATGGAGGACGTATGGAAGTCATTCAAACGTGTTAAGCCTCGCAAGGCGCCGGCCCAGACGGCATCCCTAGCCGCGCCCTCAGAGCATGTGCAGACCAGCTGGCTGTTGTGTTTTCAGACATTTTTAATCTCTCTCCAGGCCACTATCCCCAACTGCTTCAAGATGTTCACTATCATCCCCGTGCCCAGGAAAGGGAAAGTAACTGGACTGAATGACTACTGACCCGTAGCACTCACTTCAGTCATCATGAAGTGCTTCGAGAGGCTAGTCAAAGACTACATCACCTCCTCCCTCCCCGACACACTCGACCCTCTCCAATTCGCCTACCGCCCTGACAGATCCACTGACGACGCAATCGCCATTGCACTGCACGCTGCCCTCACCCATCTGGACAAAAGGAATGCATATGTGAGGACGCTGTTCGTCAACTGCAGCTCGGCCTTCAATACCATAGTGCCCTCTAAGCTCACCACAAAGCTCACGGCCCTGGGTCTGATCTCCTCCCTATACAACTGGGCCCTGGACCTTAGACGGGCCGCCCCCAGGTGGTGAAGGTAGGCAACATTACCTCACTTGACACTGATTCTCAACACGGGGGCCCCACAAGGGTGCGTCCTCAGTCCCCTCCTGTACTCCCTGTATACCCACGACTGCGTGACCTCACACAGTTCCAACTCCATCATCAAGCTCGCTGACGACACGCCAGTAGTAGGCCTGAATACCAACAACAACGAGACGGCCTACAGGGAGGAGGTAGGCACTCTGATGGCGTGGTGCTAGGTAAACAACCTCTCCGTCAACGTCAGCAAAACAAAGGAGCTGATTGTGGACTTTGGGAGGAACTAGACTGGGCACGCCCGCATCCTCATCAACGGGGCTGCCGTGGAGACGGTAAAAAATGTCAAGTTCCTCGGCGTGTACATCAACGAGAAGCTGAAATGGTTAAACCACACGGACACTGTGGTGAAGAAGGCACGACAGCGACTCTTCAACCTCAGGATGCTGAAGAAATTTGGCCTGTCCCAGAGGGCCCTCACAGTGTTCTACAGAGGCACCATTGAGAGCATACTGTCGGGCTGCATCACAGCTTGGTACGGCAACTCCACCGCCATGGACCGCAAGGCGTTACAGAGGGTGGTACGCTCAGCTGAACGCACCATTGGGTGCTCACTGCCTGCCCTCCAGGACAACTACAACACCAGGTGTCGCAGGCAAACCAAGAAGATAATCAAGGACCCCAGCCACTCGAGCCATGGCCTGTTCTCCCCGCTTCGATTTTGGAATGAGATGTTCGACGAGCAGGTGTCCACATACTTTTGGTCATGTAGTGTATCTCTACTATATAAAATGACATTATGATATTCTCTGCAGCCCATGCCTTATTGAAGGGGACAAACGCATCCTCTCTACACCATGCATAATAAGGCTGTGCTGTGTTTCTGCGGGACTTAAGTCTACAGAAGAACTCTCACACAGTGTGAGTTGAGCCAGTCAGTTGGCGTCACACTGACCTCGTTCTCCTTCTCACTCACTCAGTTCCACTGGATCCATGTACCACTGTTAGAGAAGAGTAGCAGCTGGATATAGGAAAGTATAAATCAGAAACATAATGCTGTGCATATGCCCATGCACACATGTACAGAAGAGGGAAACGTGAGAAGACTACATGAATAGACGTTGAAAGCGTAAGGCGAAATGTATAAGTAATGCATGCGAACACAACACACACATGCTGCACACACATTGCCAGAAACATGAACTGACATATTGTACTGCCATAAGCTTGACAACTCATCCATTCATATATTCATACTGCATATTAGCCTCTGCACATTGTGCAGGCCAATCTATATGCTGTATGTAAACAATGCACAGCTCATGGTACTCCAGTCCAGAAATAATTCCTGTTGGACATGGATGTTTGTAAATGATGTGGGAACCCTGTCCTCTAGTGTAGGGACTGGAGGCTCAGAGAGAGCTCTTAGTTTGGCCAGTGTGCCATACGTACGTACGTACGCTAGCAGCCTGCCTTCCTGAATGGGCTGAAACGTGCATGAAACGAGCTTAGCCACTATCAGCCCTGCATCACCCCCAGTCATCAGCCCTCTCTCTCACTCTGCAGGGCTGCTGGGAGGGAGATAAGGGAATGGACACCCTGCTCCATCCACCCCCCCCCCCCCCCCTCTTCTTATCCACTCTTGTAGGCCTTATAGGGACAGAGGCACAGACGTGTAGCTACACAGAGCGTCATTTATATTATTTTTAAATTGTCTGTGATTTTCCCATTGAGATAAGTGTTCTGGGACCATCTGTTTTGTGGCTGGAAGGCAGAGGCCTGAGTTGTGTGGCAGTTCACTGGCAGGCAGCAGAGATAGAAGGAGAAAGAGAGAGTGGAGGAGACAGAGAGAGAGAGAGAGAGAGAGAGAGAGAGAGAGAGAGAGAGAGAGAGAGGAGAGGAGAGAGAGGGGAGAGCGAGAGAGAGGAGAGAGAGAGAGCGAGGGGGGAAGGGAGAGAGGGGGAGAGGGTAGGGAGGGAGCGAGAGAGAGAGAAAAAGCTAGAAAGGGCGAGAAAAGGGATGAGAGAGAGAGAGAGAGAGAGAGAGAGAGAGAGAGAGAGAGAGTGAGAGGGAGTAACAAACTCTTCTATACCTGGCTCCCAAATCAATACTCACGGGTCCAACAATCACCCTCTGTGATAGGCTGGTAGACCAGACTAGGTACACATTGTGTTATTATAAATGCCAACATAATCAGGACATGATACAGTGTTTGACAAACGTTCACTCATAAAACTTCTCTACCAGTTTGACCTGTACTGCTATGACCTTTCTACCTGATTCATTACCATGGGAATGTAATTACACATTCACATCATTATAATGCATAGATAGAGAACAGAATGGTAATGAAAGCTAGACTGGGAGCTCCATACGAGCGCTGCGCCAGGCGGTGTAGTGGTGTCATGTCATGCTTGTGTAGGCAATGGGATGATGACCTAACTCACTCTTCCTGGTTCCTCATTGACAGTCTGAGGGGTACGTACCCTGGGCCCGACCGGGATTCAGAGAGTCACTGCTCCGCCGTGCGTCGGCGTGGGAACGTGAGCGGGGGAGAGAGTGCTGGTGGCGGAGGGAGAGATTGGGGTGCGATGAATCTCAATCCGAATGCTGTGCGTCGCAGATTTACATTTAAAGTAGTTTTAGCGCACGCCCCACTTCCTGATGTGTGCTCCACTCTGCCAGGGGCTGAAGGGGCAGGCTTATCACAGAGTCATCAATTGCACGTGATGCACCTTGGCTACGCTACGCTACGTTACCACTGTACGAGGCAGCCTAACACCTCTCTATTTAGACAGACAGGGGAGAGATGAGGTGGCGTCTAATAGAGAACACCTCTTGAATTGTAATTATATTACATGTAGAAGTGGCTCTGTGCAGTTTTGACAGCTCCGTGTGCATCACCGGGACGCGAAATGTGTGTGTGTGGATCAAGATCCCTGCTGCCTAAATTTGTTTTGTGTTTCAAATAAAGAAATAGCGCCCCTTGTGTGCACTGCCGGTATAATAACATAAGGTATGGTACAGGAACGGTATGAAAGTATGAAAATCTGGATATCGCCCAATCATAGTGTGTGTGTGTGTGTGTGTGTGTGTGTGAACACGTGTGGTGGATGCTTGACACACGGTGTAATGAGCAGCATAGGTGTGTATTGATGTCTCGTCTCAGCAGCTATCACTACTATTATCATCCCTGGAGGGAGCAGGGTGTTACTAGGTGGTTGCTAGGTGGTTGCAGCTACAGGGTTGTGGGGGTAACACGTGTTGGCGTGTACATGTATATCCTCACTAGGTCTTAGCATGTTTTTAGATGGACTGTAAATGTGCGGGTCAGTAGTAGACCTGTGTTTCCACAGTTTGTGTGTGTGTGTGTGTGTGTGTGTGTGTGTGTGTGTGTGTGTGTGTGTGTGTGTGTGTGTGTGTGTGTGTGTACTGTATATGTCTCCAGTAGTAGGCCTGTGTGTCCACATTAGTATACTGGACGTGTGTGTTGTTTGGTGACATGGTGGTGGTGTTGTAGGACTGTGACAGCTGAGGTCTCTGATGGGTAATTAATAACAGCAGGGGTTGCCTCCCTCCTCTGCCTCCACTGTGCCTCCCTCCTCTCCCTCCTGTGCCTCCACGGCCCCAACCAGCTCACCCCCCTGATCTTCAAAGACGCCTCATCTCTACCTTTCCTCTCGAGGCCTGATGGTTTGTAGAGAGAGAAAAACCCAGAGTGTGGTATTAATCAAAGGGCTGGGTGTCCTGGGGAATAGGGCCAATGTTAGGAGGGTGTCCAGGTGAATAGGGCCAGTGTTAGGAGGGTGTCCTGGGGAATAGGGCCAGTGTTAGGAGGGTGTCCTGGGGAATAGGGCCAGTGTTAGGAGGGTGTCCTGGGGAATAGGGCCAGTGTTAGGAGGGTGTCCAGGAGAATAGGGCCAGTGTTAGGAGGGTGTCCTGGAGAATAGGGCCATTGTTAGGAGGGTGTCCTGGGGAATAGGGCCAGTGTTAGGAGGGTGTCCTGGGGAATAGGGCCAGTGTTAGGAGGGTGTCCTGGGGAATAGGGCCAGTGTTAGGAGGGTGTCCTGAGGAATAGGGCCAGTGTTAGGAGGGTGTCCTGGGGAATAGGGCCAGTGTTTGGAGGGTGTCCTGGGGAATAGGGCCAGTGTTAGGAGGGTGTCCTGGGGAATAGGGCCAGTGTTAGGAGGGTGTCCTGGGGAATAGGGCCAGTGTTAGGAGGGTGTCCTGAGGAATAGGGCCAGTGTTAGGAGGGTGTCCTGGGGAATAGGGCCAGTGTTTGGAGGGTGTCCTGGGGAATAGGGCCAGTGTTAGGAGGGTGTCCTGGGGAATAGGGCCAGTGTTAGGAGGGTGTCCTGGAGAATAGGGCCAGTGTTAAGAGGTTGTCCTGTAGAATAGGGCCAGTGTTAAGAGGGTGTCCTGGAGATTAGGGCCAGTGTTAAGAGGGTGTCCTGGAGAATAGGGCCAGTGTTAGGGGGGTGTCCTGGAGAATAGGGCCAGTGTTAGGAGGGTGTCCTGGAGAATAGGGCCAGTGTTAGGAGGGTGTCCTGGAGAATAGGGCCAGCGTTAGGAGGGTGTCCTGGAGAATAGGGCCAGTGTTAGGAGGGTGTCCTGGAGAATAGGGCCAGTGTTAGGAGGGTGTCCTGGAGAATAGGGCCAGTGTTAGGGGGGGGGGTAGCAGGAGCTCTCCTATTACAGCAAGAACACTGTTTACACCAAGACAAAATGTTTCATTCTCCACTACGCTATTGACACAAACGCATCAAGCGTGGGCGAGTTCTACCTGTAGCTTCTTCTTCTTCTGAAGCTGGTTTGTTGTGATTCTCCAGCAGTGTTGAGGAGAATTCAACAGAGTTGATCATGTGGATCAGCCCCAAACACAACTAGTTCCCTCTACTGGGCAGATAGGAGAAGTCTGAGTCTTTCTCTCTGTCTGTCTGGCGGAGGGGACTTGGTTCCTTTGGACCTATGGCTGTGGAACTGAGCTCCTGAGCCTCTCTGAGCTACTGTCAGTCAATCACTCAGGGCCAGGCTCCTCTCCTCTCCTCCAGGTTCATTGTGGATGCTCAGCAGCAGACACAGTCCCTCCCTGCCTCTCTCATATCTCTCCCTCTCCCTCGCCCACTTTTTCTTAATGAACAAACCTGATTGAGCGAATGCCATTACCTCTGTAAATGAATGATTCCTCAAGGACTGGGCAGGCTGTACGCCATCCACAGGGTAAAGCTTATTATCGGCCCATACACCTCACACCACTGAAAGGTGTGTGTGTGCATGCATGTGTGTGTCTGTGCGCGTGTGTGTCTTGGACGGTGCTGTATATCCATAATAATCAGGCACGTTTAGGCTTCTGTCACAATGCTTTGATAACAGAGCAGTTAGCATTTCCCCTCCATGTATAAATATGTGTAATTCTGATAAGATTAATTGAAATGCCTAAGTTTACAGAGAGGTAGGAGATGAGCAGAGAGAGAGGGAGAGGGAGGAAGGAAGGACGAGGGATGGAGAACCTATTTCTTTGCAAAATGTGCCTTTTCAGGACTGTGCTTCAGACATAGCTACTTCAGATAGTAGAGGAATCTAAGGCTCTGTCCAGCATGTCTATCCTCTGGGTACAGAGTACAGACCAGACTGCCTTGAATTGAAAACAGCATCTTCCTAACACTGCCTCACTAAAAAAAGCTGAGTGGATAACTTTTCACAGCGCTGATAAAAAAGGTGCGTGGCCTCTGACACAAAAGCCTCACCCCAATTTCCAATGCTCTTGAGGAGATCAGACATTTGATTGTCTACCTTATCTCTTCCCATCCCATCTTTTAGTCTAATGTGGAGGCTACATTCTAAGATGCACGGTTCCTGTATTTTTGAAGGACAAACAGAGAATGTATCTCCATAGAAACAAACAGCATGCCCATACAGAAGCCGTTTGACCAGTGTGTCTGGGCATTAATTAAAAAGAGATCATATTGTTTGATTGCCTCGACAGAGTGCTGATGTCTGCAATAGTCTTCTAGACAGCCAGGGGACCTTCAGATGACATTTGTCACAAGAGGCTTAAATCATCATATACTGTTCATTATCCTATAGTTGCACAATACTTAGCGATTCTTTGTTCAAAGAATTGTACTCCAGTCATCAACTATGCTGATGTCCATATGGACACGGGGGATAGAGAACATGCCATAAGCCAGAGAAACATCGATTTATCTTAGTTTCCTCCAGAGAGTAGTTTTATCAGAGGACTAAACCCCATCAAAATCCCACATTTGTAAATGGACGGTAGAAGACATGAAGGAATGGAGCTCCCAGTTTGCAGATAGTAATAGTGAAAGGGGGATGAACGATGGAATGACGGAATGAGAGAGGAGAGTTAGGAAGAGGGAAAGTGAGGGATCTGGAGACTGATGAAGCGAGAGAGAGAGAGAGAGAGAGAGAGAGGGAGAGGGAGGAGAGGAAGGTAATTCCCTGGCGCCCATCTCTAGCTCCAACCGACTGGTGGTGAGAGGAGGAGGAGGAGGAGAAGGAGAGAGAGAAAAATAGAAAGAAAGCGAGGGATTGAGGATGGCAGGGTTTGAGTGACGTCTCTCATTAGAAGGTGCTGTCAGGGGCCACAGAGTGGGACTAGTGGGACCCCTCCTTCATTTCCCCCCTCCCTCTCTCTCTCCCCTCCCTCCCTCTCCATTGGCCCCTGAGATACGTCCTGGGAAGGGAGATGATTGATGAGCAATAGCAAGATAAACAGGAACCAGGTCCCGGGAGCAACCATGGAAAATGATGCATGCACCGTTATAAATAAAACCATGACAAAAGTGTAACTACAAAACAACAACACCAAACCAATGCAAAACAGTAAAAAAAAGAAGAAAAAAAGTAGCATCGGAAAGTAGCAAGGTCTTTTTTTTATTTGTAGAGAGTTTTGAGCGTTTGTTTGTGTTTGTTTATTTGAAAAGAGGCGAGAGAAGTGACTGTGCGATTGCACTCTTAACTGTAGCTTTTGTGCAGTGAGTATGGGGCTAACAAGCCTGAACAGCTGCTAGGATGGGGTGAGGGTGGCTAAGCACCCAACAGAGGCAGACCCAGCACTGAGACAACAACCTGCACTCATTTGGGATTGCTCCAGAACATGGCAGCTGTGTGTGTGTGTGTGTGTGTGTGTGTGTGTGTGTGTGTGTGTGTGTGTGTGTGTGTGTGTGTGTGTGTGTGTGTGTGTGTGTGTGTGTGTGTGTGTGTGTGTGTGAGAGAGAGAGAGAGAGAGTGTGTGCATTCTTGTGTGTGTATTCGTGTGTATGTGTGTGTGTGTGTACAGAATGTTTATGAATTCTAGATAAAGAGCCCTGACAAGTGGTTGGTCAGCCAAGCACATGATAGCCGTGTTAAACTTCTCACTAATTGTTGAGTAACTCAATAATGTTTCATGAATGATAGCCTGCTTCTTGCTGTTAATGTTTTAACACTGTACTCCAAACACCCCCTGTCTGATAAATGGAGCTGGAAAGGCATATTATCATCAAATAGTTACATGATATCATTATATTGTATCATTATGAAGGAAGAGGCTGTGGTCTGATGAAGGGAGGATGAGTTATGAATGGAATGTGAGGGAAGATCTCTTTACACACACCATCACAACTAATGTGATATAAGAAAGTTGCCTCAGCCTTTATACACACGCACGTGTACACGTACGCACACACACACACACACACACACACAGGCATTCATGCACTCACACACACACGCATGCATGCACATATGCACACACGCACACACCGCTTCTACGTGTAATTTACTCTGTGGTAGAAGTGTCACTTTCATTGGGAGAAATGTATGCTGAAGGTTTCCTTTGTTCATTGTCAAACTGTGAATTGGAATGCAGAAAAACATCATAAAGAAGTCTTGTCATCTAAAGTCACTGGTGCATTTCTGCCTCGCAGTAGACTTGTGTCGAGACTTTGTACATCTCTAAAATGAGTCCCACAGCAGTGGCTTTGAATTAATAAATTCTCTCTCTCTCTCTCTCTCTCTCTCTCTCTCTCTCTCTCTCTCTCTCTCTCTCTCTCTCTCTCTCTCTCTCTCTCTCTCTCTCTCTCTCTCTCTCTCTTCTCTCTCTCTCTCTCTCTCTCTCTCTCTCGCTCTCTCTTTCTCTCTCTGTGTGTCTGTCTGTCTGTCTGTGATCCAGGCCACAGAATGGCTCGATGATCTTGTACAACAGGAAGAAGGTGAAGTACAGAAAGGATGGCTACTGCTGGAAGAAGAGGAAAGATGGGAAGACCACGCGGGAGGATCACATGAAACTCAAAGTTCAGGGAGTGGAGGTAAGGAACAGGGATGGAGGGATGGAGTTGTCCTCCCCTGGCTGTAAGGGAGAGACAGCCAAGGTACATGCTGAAATTGGGTCCTAGCCCTGCTATCTCCCAGGAGCCACGTGGAGCAGGGAAACATGCAGCACAACAATAGCTGTTCCCTGGGAAGGCAGCAGAGTGGAACCGATTGTTTGTACCTTATTAAGGCGCAGAATGTTGCCTTTGCTCTATAGAGCCTACATTCATCTTCTCTCCTCCCTCACTAGCTAGTACACACCATGCTGATCCAACCCCGCATCCTGCCCCTCTACTCAGTCCCCTCTATGCCCCTTTGCCCCCTAACCAGCAGGCACCACACAGGCCCAGTCCCAACCGGGTTCACCCCGGCCCAGCCTGGGTTAGTGGTGCAGTGCTGGCACCATGGTTGATTTATCAGCAGTGACACACATGAAAAGGAGCGTCTCCCAGGCCTCTAGTGCCAGACTCACTTCCTTTTTTTTTTTATAGTGCAGCATTTTTTATTTTCTGGTTTTGTTTCACTTGCAGGCTTAGTCCTAGGCATTGGTGCCAGAGGCACAGGAGTGTGGATGGGTAGGGGGTAAAGGATGGGTGTGTCCATCTACACACAAGCACACACTCACACACACACACACACCTCAGGGTGTGAAGGGTGCCGTGGGTGACAGAGACAAACCCCAGACTGTCCACATAGGGTTCCTGCTCTGTGTTTGTTCTGTTCTACAAGACTGTCAATCAGGGGAAATAGCTAAATGTTGTCTGTGTCTGGACGTGCCTCTCTCTGATAACTTGTTCTGGACATGCATTTGGGTCTTACATGTTTCTTCCATAATGCCTGGGATAGAGAACACATACAGTAGTTAAGACCATGGATTACAGGCAATATCCATGCTGGGCTAAAGAGCTACCGCTTACAAGAAACGGGACACGAACATGGACGCATACAAGAAAGTCTGCTACGACCTCCGTCGAGACATCAAACATGCAAAAGGACAATATAGGCGGAAGGTGGAATCCTATGACACCGGCTCTGATGTTCGTCGTAGGTAGCAGGGCTTGCAGATGATAACAAAGGGAAACCCAGCCATGAGATGCCCAGTGATACAGAACTCCCAAACAAGCTAAATGCCTTTTATGCTCGCTTCGAGGAATACAACACTGAGTCTTGCGTGAAAGCCCCTGTTGTTCCGGATGACTGTGTAATCTCGCTCTCCATGGCCAATGTAAAATTTGTAAACATGTTAACACTCGCAAAGCCGCCGGGCTAGACGGAATACCAGGGCACGTTCTCAAAGCATGAGCAGACCAGCTGGCAAGTGTCGTCATGGACATTTTCAATCTCTCCTTGTCCCAGTCTGTAATCTCAAAATGTTTCAAGCTGACCACAGTTGTCCCTGTTCCCAAGAACACCCAGGTAACCTGTCTAAATGTAGCATCTGTAATTATGAAGTGTCCTTCCAGCCACCCTGGACCCACTCCAATTCGCATACCGCCCCAACAGATCCACAGATGACGCAACCTCAATTGCACTTCACACTGCCTTCTCCCACCTGGACAAGAGGGGGAATTACTATGTGAGAATGCTGTTCATAAACTACAGCTCAGCGTTCAACACCGTAGTCCTCTCCAAGCTGGGGATTCTAGGACTGAACCAATGTCATATATAAACCCTGGATAGGTGATGCTATGTCTTGACCAATAAGAACCTTTGAAGCCACCAGGCTGCCATTATCATACTGCTCCTTTCGGGGCTTTGAGTAATGGAAATGAATCAGGGGAAAACGAATGGCACACATACATTGTGTATGTGTGATATTCACCCTCTGAATGGCACACATACACAATCCATGTTTCAATTGTCTCAAGGCTTAAATCTCCTTCTTTAACATGTCTCCTCCCCTTCATCTACACTGATTGAAGTGGATGTAATAGGTGACATCAATAAGGGATCATAGCTTTCACCTGGATTCACCTGGTGTGTGTCATGAAACAGTGTGTGTATACACACACTATATACACACTGACACACACACACTAGACACTCTCACACAAAACCCACACACATTCACATAAACTACATACGCACACACACATAACACACCCATGTATACCGACAACACAAACACACATACACATGCATACCCACACAAAACCCACACACATTCACATAAACTACATACGCACACACACATAACACACCCATGTATACCGACGACAACACAAACACACACACACTCGCATACCGACAACACAAACACTCTGTTCTTTATTTTACTCTTATTATTATTTATCCTGATGCCACTTTACCCTGCCTTCTTGTACATATCTACCTCAAATACCTCGTACCTCTGCACATTTATCTGGTACTGGTACTCCCTGTATATACCTCCATTCTTGTGTATTTTATTTTATTCCTCTTGTGTTACAATTTTTTAAAATATATATTTTTTACTCTGCATCATTGGGAAGGGCTCATAAGCAAGCCTTTCACGGTTAAGTATACAACCGTTGTATTCGGCGCATGTGACAAATATTTAAACTCCAGATGGAGGTCGCATTATGCAGATAAAGCAGCTGTGATTCCCAAACACACTTCTCTTTCTGGAGTCCCACTGTTCACACTGCTGCCATGTGACTGTTCACACTGCTGCCATGTGACTGTTCACACTGCTGCCATGTGTCTGTTCACACTGCTGCCATGTGACTGTTCACACTGCTGCCATGTGACTGTTCACACTGCTGCCATGTGACTGTTCACACTGCTGCCATGTGTCTGTTCACACTGCTGCCATGTGTCTGTTCACACTGCTGCCATGTGTCTGTTCACACTGCTGCCATGTGACTGTTCACACTGCTGCCATGTGACTGTTCACACTGCTGCCATGTGACTGTTCACACTGCTGCCATGTGTCTGTTCACACTGCTGCCATGTGACTGTTCACACTGCTGCCATGTGCCTGTTCACACTGCTGCCATGTGACTGTTCACACTGCTGCCATGTGACTGTTCACACTGCTGCCATGTGACTGTTCACACTGCTGCCATGTGACTGTTCACACTACTGCCATGTGACTGTTCACACTGCTGCCATGTGACTGCTCACACTGCTGCCATGTGTCTGTTCACACTGCTGCCATGTGTCTGTTCACACTGCTGCCATGTGACTGTTCACACTGCTGCCATGTGACTGTTCACACTGCTGCCATGTGACTGTTCACACTGCTGCCATGTGACTGTTCACACTGCTGCCATGTGACTGTTCACACTGCTGCCATGTGACTGTTCACACTGCTGCTATGTGACTGTTCACACTGCTGCCATGTGACTGTTCACACTGCTGCCATGTGACTGTTCACACTGCTGCCATGTGACTGTTCACACTGCTGCCATGTGACTGTTCACACTGCTGCCATGTGACTGTTCACACTGCTGCCATGTGACTGTTCACACTACTGCTATGTGTGAGATATGGTAGAGAAGATACAGCAGAGGACACTACTCCTCTGACACCTCTCCCTGGGATTTCCTATGGAAAACTGCTTCAGGCTAAATGCTATGGGCATAGGAGGTATCTCCAGGAGTGAAGGTGGATTCAGGGCCTGTAGAACCACAGGGAACACTGCTGTCACACCATTTCAACATGTACAGAGTACACCATGTGTATCTCCCAGGCATATTTAACCTGAGTCATGGTGTGTGTGTGTGTGTCAGTGTGTGTGTGTGTGTGTGTGTGTGTGTGTGTCAGTGTGTGTGTGTGTGTGTCTGTGTGTCTGTGTGTCTGTGTGTCAGTGTGTGTGTGTGTGTGTGTGTGTGTGTGTGTGTTAGAGCTGGGTGATATGGACAAACATCCATATCGCGATAAATTGCCTGAATTGATGCGATAAGGATAAATAGAACCATATGTTTATAACGTTTATGTGTACCTGTCACGTTGTATAAGGATTTGAAGACAGGCGCAGGAATATGTAATAGGGGTTTTATTTTCTCCACCCAACACAAGGTACGTCATGAACAACGACTGGGACGAAGCCCAAAACAAACACGTATATATATATATATATACACTGCTCAAAAAAATAAAGGGAACACTAAAATAACACATCCTAGATCTGAATGAATGAAATAATCTTATTAAATACTTTTTTATTTACATAGCTGAATGTGCTGACAACAAAATCACACAAAAATTATCAATGGAAATCAAATGTATCAACCCATGGAGGTCTGGATTTGGAGTCACCCTCAAAATTAAAGTGGAAAACCACACTACAGGCTGATCCAACTTTGATGTAATGTCCTTAAAACAAGTCAAAATGAGGCTCAGTAGTGTGTGTGGCCTCCACGTGCCTGTATGACCTCCCTACAACGCCTGGGCATGCTCCTGATGAGGTGGCGGATAGTCTCCTGAGGGATCTCCTCCCAGACCTGGACTAAAGCATCCGCCAACTGCTGGACAGTCTGTGGTGCAACGTGGTGTTGGTGGATGGAGCGAGACATGATGTCCCAGATGTGCTCAATTGGATTCAGGTCTGGGGAACGGGCGGGCCAGTCCATAGCATCAATGCCTTCCTCTTGCAGGAACTGCTGACACACTCCAGCCACATGAGGTCTAGCATTGTCTTGCATTAGGAGGAACCCAGGGCCAACCGCACCAGCATATGGTCTCACAAGGGGTCTGAGGATCTCATCTCGGTACCTAATGGCAGTCAGGCTACCTCTGGCGAGCACATGGAGGGCTGTGTGGCCCCCCAAAGAAATGCCACCCCACACCATGACTGACCCACCGCCAAACCGGTCATGCTGGAGGATGTTGCAGGCAGCAGAACGTTCTCCATGGCGTCTCCAGACTCTGTCACATCTGTCACATGTGCTCAGTGTAGAGCACAGGGCGCCAGTGGCGAATTTGCCAATCTTGGTGTTCTCTGGCAAATGCCAAACGTCCTGCACGGTGTTGAGCTGTAAGCACAACCCCCACCTGTGGACGTCGGGCCCTCATACCACCCTCATGGAGTCTATTTCTGACCGTTTGAGCAGACACATGCACATTTGTGGCCTGCTGGAGGTCATTTTGCAGGGCTCTGGCAGTGCTCCTCCTGCTCCTCCTTGCACAAAGGCGGAGGTAGCAGTCCTGCTGCTGGGTTGTTGCCCTCCTACGGCCTCCTCCACGTCTCCTGATGTACTAGCCTGTCTCCTGGTAGCGCCTCCATGCTCTGGACACTACGCTGACAGACACAGCAAACCTTCTTGCCACAGCTCGCATTGATGTGCCATCCTGGATGAGCTGCACTACCTGAGCCACTTGTGTGGGTTGTAGACTCCGTCTCATGCTACCACTAGAGTGAAAGCACCGCCAGCATTTAAAAGTGACCAAAACATCAGCCAGGAAGCATAGGAACTGAGAAGTGGTCTGTGGTCACCACCTGCAAAACCAGTCCTTTATTGGGGGTGTCTTGCTAATTGCCTATAATTTCCACCTGTTGTCTATTCCATTTGCACAACAGCATGTGAAATTTATTGTCAATCAGTGTTGCTTCCTAAGTGGACAGTTTGATTTCACAGAAGTGTGATTGACTTGGAGTTACATTATGTTGTTTAAGTGTTCCCTTTATTTTTTTGAGCAGTGTATTACACAGGGATGTAACCCAAAGCGAGGCGTAAACCTCTAAACAATACACGGGACGAGACCCGTAATACCAAGAGCACAATACACAGTACTCACGAGACCAACGGACATGGGACAATAATCGACAAGGACAATGGGGAACAGAGGGCACATATATACACAGCCTAATCAGGGGGAATGGGAACCAGGTGTGCGTAATGAGACAAGACAGTCCGGGGTTGGTGCTAATGATCCAGGTCAGTGACGCCTAGAAAGCCGGTGAACGTAGTCACATGGCAGCAGTGTGAACTGGTGAACGGAATGAGCAGCAGTACCGGGGGGATCCGTGACAGTACCACGTTTTTGTTTATTTATTGTCCTTTAAACTACTACTACTAGTTTGATGGCTGTAGCCATCAATTGTCCCATTAACAATCACCCATATTAGCAAACTGTGTGTGTGTTTGGGTGCGTGCATGCTTTTGGCGTGCGTGTGTTTTAGTGCGGCCGCCCCCACAGGTGTGATCCCGTGCAGCCCCCTAACAGACATAGAGGATGTGTGATCCATCAGTTGCTCTACAGCCCAGCCCAGGACAGGACAGGATCTGTGACCCATCAGTCATCTTCAGCTCTGTTTACTGTAAACACAAATAAATGGCTTGACCTTAGCCTTCAGCACTGGGACACCACAGTACAGTATAGTATAGTATGGTACAGTACAGTCAGGGCAGGGGGACTCTCTCCAGGAGAGCCTGCCATGTAGGGATTGGCTGGTTAGATTAGTTATCACACACACTGAATGTATTTTTCCTGTAGTTCTCCAAAGATTAACTCCAATAAAATGAATTATATATAGTAAGGCACAAATAACAGCTACCATTTAACCTTATTGGGATAACAGTAGTGTTCAGAGCGGCAGAGCCGAAGGACAGGGTAAAACCAGCCTAGACGAACACACACACACACACACACATACACACACACACACACACACACACCCACACACACACACACACACACACACACCCACACACACACACACACACACACACACACACACACACACACACACACACACACACACACACACACACACACACACACACACACACACACACACACACACAATGTCCTCCAGAGTCTTCAGCCTCTACATAAGCAGCCTCCTCACACTGCTCTGTTAAATCTAAATGCTCTCCTCTCTCCAGGACCTATTAGAAGCTGTGTGGTTGAGTTAGCGAACAGAGTACACAAGTGTTGTGGGTGGTTCAGGCTAGTGGTGCTCAGTGGCTCCAGTGAGGAGAGGAGAAGGGAGTCAAGGAGGCAGTGGGGCTGGGAGTGAGGGGCCTTCAGGAGCCTGTAAGAGGCAGCGGTGCGTGGTGGGAGTGGATGTCTGGTCTGCTCTAGACCACTGGCTCAGCAGGCCGGCTCCCCTCTCTTCTTCCCTCTCTTTCCACCTCTCTCTCTCTCCCTCTCTTTCTCCCTCTCTCTCTCTCTTCCTTCCTCTCTCTTTCTCTGGGCTGTCCCACTCTCTCTACCTCTCTCTCCCGATTAATCTCTCTCTCGATCCCTCCCTCACAATTTCTTCCTATCTCCTCTCCTCCCCTCTCCCCCTCCAAGCTCAGTCCAGACGGACAGAACCTTGAGAACTGGACGGTAATGCTCCCTGTTCCCTAGAATTGGAGCACAGGGCATGTTGCGGCATTAGCGCTTAACAGGCCGTGAAATAGCAGCCTGCCTCTCTGACGTCTCCCCCATCACTCCAGGTGAGCTGGCCAGACGGCTAGATAAATGAGCAACCACCCTAGAATGCATCTGGCTTGGGGACCTGAGGAGAGGAGAGATGTCTGTCTGTGATTAGCTCACCACTCCTTCTCTCACCTCACCTCTGTCAAGTTCTACTTGTTCTACTGCTCAGCTCAACTCCCCTATGCTTCCCCCAAAAACGTCTTGGTATGTCCCAAGACTGTTTTGGGCTTCAGACTCTTAAGGCCAAGCACTGGTGTAAAACTCTGCTGTGGAAAAGTGATCCAAGTGCCATTTCCCATGACTGTTGGCCAGACATCCACCTGAGGTATAGATCATTTTTATAGATCATCAAGTATGATGTCATTGAGCGTTATACACACAGGTTAAGCATAGACTATGTAGCACTAGCATCCCCTGGCTTCTCCTTGTGTAAAAGCAGAGACCCTCTGTTCTGGTCCAGCTAGCCATGGACAGATCAACACTGACACACTCCAATTGATCTGGTCAGACTCAAACCATCACCCACCCACCTCCTTTCATGATTAGCTTCTAATGTGGACTCCGCCCATCCCCTCTTCCCATTATTCCTGAGCTTTAATAAACTCCCCCAAACACAGATCAATTTCTATTAAGTGAAGGTGGCAGTGCCTCTGACTAATTTCATTACCACAGGCTAATTAACCCGAATGGAATAAGCTCTCTTGTTTAGGTGCATGGAAGGAAAATGCCACAACCCTCTTGGAACTCAATGCCAATATCCTTCCATTCCCCCCTCCTACCCCCTAAATAATCACAGTGGCCTGCTCCTCGCTCCTCCTAACATGTCAGTCCATGTTGGATATGTCTTAATGCGTGATTTCAGCCATGCAACTGTGAAATGAAGGAAGCTAATGCAGCATGTCGGTGGCTCAATCCCCACTGCTCATTGATAATAATGAAGCCAAATGTCAAAACGTTAGCTGCTAATGCTGTAATGGAGTGGACGCTGGGCTGGATGCAGGGAGCGCTGCATGACGCTAGGCTACACATCGCACCACACCACATTGTCTGCACTGTCTCCCATATCACATGACCTTGAGGGTCTAGAGTAGACTTAATGCTTTGGGCTTTGTGTTGTTTTTTTGTTGTTGATAGAAATTGAAATCACTTAGGTGAGATGATTCCAATGTTTATTTGATATTCTACCAACACAAAGAAGAGTTATGTTGTCCAGAGACGATGCTATGGCTTTGTCCTTTATGTTCGTTAGCAATTTAGTCACTGAGGGGCTTCTTCATTTCTATCAAGGTGAGAAGAATCCAATGTTTGCTTGGTATTCTACCAACACAAAGGAGACTTGTATTTTCAAGAGACTAGAGAGTGTTGTTGATTTTAGATCTCTGTATGTATGTTAAGGAGAAGATAGTTGAGGTCGAGGAGACGGCGACTGGGTTGCAGACACAGTGTGTGTGTGTTGCGTAGCAGTCAGATAGCAACACAGCAGCTAATATCACCAGATTGCAGGGCCAGATGTGGAGAGAGGACAAAACAAACTGGTCTCTCTTTCTGTGAAGGAAGTGACATCACGCATGATATCACTCTCCCCCTGCTCCAACTCAAGTGTAAAATTATGACCAGACAACTGATACCGTATAGGCCCCAACACCACCAGAGGCAAAAACGTTTCCTCCCTATATTTATATTTTTTATTTAAACTTATAGACAAGACAGGCCTTTTAAACTACTGTGGGTTTTGTAAAGACAGTAAATCGATTAACTCCCCCCATTGTCTCCTCTCTTCTTCCCTTGGTGCGTCTGCTTTGTGATTCATATATTTTTTATTTGACTCGGGGCTCTGCTCACGCAGCAGCCTGCCTACGTTTCCCTTTTGAATTACCTGCATGTGTTGGAGATAAAAACAATCTGTTTGTGATCTTTTTTAAAGCCCTGTTACCATGGCTATAACTCCTAACCTCCAGCTAGGGTAAAGGAGGGTAGTCGTTGAAGCTGTTCTGTCACTGAAGGCCGTTGTCCTATTTCATTCTGTTTCTTATTCCTTTATTCACCTATGCAGAAACTGAGGAATAGAGTCAAAATCTAGAACTTTCTGGTTACAAGTTCACAGCCAGTGATGTATGGTTGTCAAGACAACAGCATTCAATTGTACTATATGGTACAACACTATATGTATTTAATTTGAATATTAACACACTGATAAGGTAATACATATATATCTAGCCTTAGTACTACACTCATCTGATGGACATAGTCCCTCGAGCTAGTCATATTGAATGATACTGTTCTATCGTGTACTATAGAACAAAGCATCATGTGTAATGGCTGTGCTACTATAGACGGAATCATAATGTGTTTGTGTTTACTATAGGCTGAACCAGCGGGTTCCCACGTTAGTGTTTTCTCCCAGAATTCACAGTGTATTCACGTGTGCAGCTCACCCATGGTTTTCTCTTTAAGCTGAGTGTAATTAGTTTTCTGCTCTTACTTCGCCATGATCGCTGAAATACTCAGTAGCATGTAAGCCTTTCATGCCGACCCTGCTATCACCACTTAAATCCCACAGCAGGATTTGGGGCTAATTTTAGGAGGAGGGTGTAGAGGAAGTGGATGTTGAATGTGTAAGAGCCTGTCAAAAGCTGTGCATTATCGGCACTTTCCCCCTGATTTAATTTGCCACTTGTTGCCCTCCCCCGTCACCATGTTGTCATGCTGAGGAGCTCCACGGGGATCCCTCTTTATTGTGATGGGAGGGAGGGAGGGAGGGAGGGAGGGAGGGAGGGAGGGAGGGAGGGAGGGAGGGAGGGAGGGAGGGAGGGAGGGAGAAACATCCGACGACTGGAGAAATCCTTAATGTGTCGATCAAGCTGAGGACTTTGACTTGATTTTGCATTTTTGTATTGGCTTGATTACACACGCACACACAAACACACGCACACACACACAAACACACACACATGCGCGCACACACACAAACACACACCTCTACATCACTCTCCTCTCCTGGGTCTGTGTGATGAGGCACATAAACATGGCTGTGATTCATGGAGCATGGAGATGAAGGGTGGACATAATATGATGGACAGAAATACCCTGCGGTGATGCAGTAAGGTCTCTGAGCTCACTGTGTTACAACCAATACAAATGAATCAATGAGCGGGAGCGAGAGCAGAGCGTAAAGCATTGATGTGGGGGAGGGGGAGATGGCTTGTAACATTGGGTGGCCACATGAGCACCATGTGATGAAGAGAGAGACTGGCGGGCGAGGGAGGGAGGTGGCAGGGCTTTTTGAAATGTAAGCGGGACTGTGCGTGAGCCCCCACTGCCTCGCTCCGTTTGTCATTCATTATCTCTGTGACCTCTGGAGCTGCACTAAAGCAACTGAACTCATCCTGCGTTTGATACAGCACCCCTGGGACACACACACACCCACTGAGAGAAGCATCACCTCAAAATATGCAAAGATGATGGAGGGGTGCAGTGAGGAGCGGAGCATAGGGGAAAACAGAGGCTGTTGGGGGGGTGGGGGTTATGCTAGTCTACAGTAGGCTAGGCTTTGCGTGACACAGTCAGTGGCTGCTTAGCGTGTGATCTCTCCTCTGCTCTGCTACAGTACACTCCAGTGAGCCAGAGAGAGACAGAGGCCGGAGCAGCACGAGACTTGGGCCTAATGTTAATGACTGAGTGACTTTCACTACTAAGGCCCCACTGCCCTCTCTCTGACACAACAGAGAAGTGCATTCAGTCTCACTACAGTGACTGTACTGTACAATACAGAGCAAGAGCCCACTACCTTGTGGCAATGCTACATCATTTCTGTGTCTAGTTAGGAGAAATGACATTGTAGCAGTGGGTAAATCTGCCAACTGATTTGCATCTGTTATTCTGTTTTTAGTTGGATCACTTTTTGACCTCCAACTCATTTTGTCAGAATTGGCTGTAATGAGGATGAATCAGAGCAATATTCTGGCTGCAGAGCCCACAGACCTGAAAGTAACCAGCTCAAAGTGGAGACTCTAAGGACGCAGTTTTAGACTGACTCTCAAGTGTCTCTCACCCTCAACTCCCTCACTTCAGGGAGCGAGTGCCGGTTTCTCTCCTCTTCACCAGAATCTCTTTCTAATGATCTACATGAGGACTCTGGCTCCATCACAGTCATAGCAGGGTAGCAGGTTCTCTTTCTTCTTGACCACAGGGTCAAAGAGGGTATACATGTTGAATTGTTGTACGGAATGATATTCTATTTCTGGGAAGCTGTAAAATGCATGATATAGACTGAGTGAAATGCCTTGGATCGCACTTTGGGATATAGTATATTGCTATATTCCCCGTTCTCTCTGAAGAGGTTGCAGTAATCCTCTCTCCCCTCCTAGAAAGCTGTTCCCGTGGAAGAGGCAGTTCTCTGTAGAAAGGCAGTTTCCTCAGACCCTGTAGTGCTAGCTGGGTTAGGCTCTCTTCTCTTCGCTTGTCTCCCCGTCTCTCTCCTCCTGCTGGCCTTGAACACTTGTTTCATTGTTGGGAAGGGCCCGTAAGTAAGCATTTCACTGTTAGTCTACACCTGTTGTTTACGAAGCATGTGACGAATAACATTTGATTTGATTGGTGCGATTAATTCCTAAATTGTCCTCCTCCATCTATATACAGTATATATAACTTTCTTACGTGTAACTTGTTTTAATTTCTACCTCTGACATTTTTTGCTTGTTTACTGTCTCTCTGCTGCCGAGGCGGTGGTGTATACAGCTCCATTTATTATTAACTCTGGGTGTAGAGGAAGTTTATAAGTAATTTGCTGCTGCATTATGTTTAATAACTGCAAAATCAAACCATACCAATGTTCCCACAACCAGCCTTCAAAGCCGTGTTAATGAGTCGAGCTGGAGAGTTCAAAGAGAATGTTCAAGTGTTTATATAAACTTCTATACTGTGTGGTGTGCTGGGAGACACTGTTTATACTGACAGGGATATATAGAGAGGAATGATATTTAACATGAAAGAGTGACTTAAGAGGAGTTTAATGGTGAAAACAGGTTAAATCCTTATGCTCCGGGCAACAGGGGAAACCATTAGGGAGTGAGGATACTCTCCATTCATTCACACTCACATTGTTTGACTGTGGGTTATCCTGTTCTCTCTCTTCTCTTCATTGCTTTTCTCTTCCGTAGTTTCTTCTGTTTGTCTCTGCCTCATGTTCCATAACTCTTCACCATATCAGAGTTAACCTTGTTCTTTACACTGGGCTGATTAGGTCTTCCATTTTGTTCACGTTGCTTGTATTTCACTGGTTCCTCTTTCTTTTTGCCATGTCCCTTTATTTTCCTCACCATTTCACTTTGACGGCTCTATTTTAACAAACCTAACGCAAAGGTAAATCTAAATTTTTGCTATTTTCAATATCACAATTATCGGCTGGGTTTTGATGAATAAACAAATTGTGGGTGTGTTGAGGCTTGGCCCCTCACTGGCCAATCAGAATGTGTATTTACGGTCTTTTATGTATTGCCGTGGAATCAACTCCAATTCCAATGAACGTCTGTTATAGTTTGTTAAATGGCTTACAGAAACGAAATAACAAAATGTAGACCTATCTTTGCTAAATACGTTAACTTGAACCCATTTGCAGTCCGCATTGTTCTAAGTAATTGCATGGCTTCAATAGCATTCACACTGATATAGAGGCTAGGCCTACTGTAAATTGCATTATGGCTGAGCATGGACATGCCAAACATTGTCAATAAGCAAGATTCAATTAATTATGGATAAGGCCTAAAAAAATTCTAAACAAAACGAAACAACAACTTGTTTTAAATAGGCTTTGTCACACTTACAGGCACCGTCATTTCTCCCCGTGGGCATATAATATTAAAACAATGCAGACTATGGAGGGTTTTACGCACATCCAAACTTTTCACAGCTGGAAACAGATCCAGTATAAATAGAAAGGGAGAATGTCCCCTCACCGTTATACTGATCCCAAATAGGACTATGTTTTATGAACATAATTGGAACCAACTTACAGATCTGATCACATTCACACATGTCCAGTAGTTGCATTGCAAGCGTGCCACGGACGTTGTCACCATAAAACCAGGAAGGTGAATCATTGTAGTACGTTTGGTTGTAATAAAAAAAGAAAAATAAGCAATCAGTTTTTTTTTAAACAACAACAATAAATACATGTAAAATATAATGAAATCATAAATTTGCCATGATACAAAATACAGGCATTGCTGTTGAACCAGCCTTTCGTTATAGTAGGCCTAAAGGAGGGCTTGGGTTTTGAACATCTTAAATGGAAAACCAGCAATTTTTACAGGTTACAGATAACTTCTAAATACTAGGTTCACCGGTATTCACCGAGGTTTTACGCACGCCCAAAAAGAGCCATGCGTCCTCCGAAACACGACCCTGCCAAGCCACACTGCTTGCTTAACCCGGAAGCCAGCCGCACCAATGTGTCGGAGGAAACACCGTCCAGCTGGCGACCGAAGTAAGCTTGCAGGCTAGAGCATGATGGGACAAGGAAACCAAACCCTCCCCTGACCCAGACGACACTGGGCCAATTACAGTTGAAGTCAGAAGTTTACATTTCATTAAAACTCATTTTACAACCACTCCACAAATTTCTTGTTAACAAACTATAGTTTTGGCAAGTCAGTTAGGACATCTACTTTGTGCATGACACGTAATTGTTCCAACAATTGTTTACAGACAGATTATTTGACTTATAATTCACTGTATCACAATTCAAGTGTGTCAGAAGTTTACATACATTAAGTTGACTGTGCCTTTAAACAGCTTGGAAAATTCCAGAAAATGATGTCATGGCTTTAGAAGCTTCTAATAGGCTAATTGACATAATTTGAGTCAATTGGAGGTGTACCTGTGGATGTATTTGAAGGCCTACCTTCAAACTCAGTGCCTCTTTGCTTGACCTCAGAAAAAAATTGTAGACCTCCACAAGTCTGGTTCATCCTTGGGAGCAATTTCCAAACGCCTGAAGGTACCACGTTCATCTGTACAAACAATAGTACGCAAGTATAAACACCATGGGACCACGCAGCCGTCATACCGCTCAGGAAGGAGACGTGTTCTGTCTCCTAGAGATGAACGTACTTTGGTGCGAAAAGTGCAAATCAATCCCAGAACAACAGCAAAGGACCTTGTGAAGATGCTGGAGGAAACAGGTACAAAAGTATCTATATCCACAGTAAAACGAGTCCTATGTCGACATAACCTGAAAGGCTGCTCAGCAAGGAAGAAGCCACTGCTCCAAAACCGCCATAAAAAAGCCAGACTATGGTTTGTAACTGCACATGGGGACAAAGGTTGTACTTTTTGGAGAAATATCCTCTGGTCTGATTAAACAAAAATAGAACTGTTTGGCCATAATGACCATCGTTATGTTTGGAGGAAAAAGGGGTACGCTTGCAAGCCGAAGAACACCATCCCAACCGTGAAGCATGGGGGTGGCAGCATCATGCTGTGGGGTGCTTTGCCGCAGGAGGAACTAGTGCACTTCACAAAATAGATGGCATCATGAGGAAGGAAAATTAAGTGGATATATTGAAGCAACATCCCAAGACATCAGTCAGGAAGTTAAAGCTTGGTCGCAAATGGGTCTTCCAAATGGACAATGACCCCAAGCATACTTCCAAAGTTGTGGCAAAATGGCTTAAGGACAACAAAGTCAAGGTATTAGAGTGGCCATCACAAAACCCTGACCTCAATCCTATAGAACATTTGTGGGCAGAACTGAAAAAGCGTGTGCGAGCAAGGAGGCCTACAAACCTGACTCAGTTACACCAGCTCTGTCAGGAGGAATGGGCCAAAATTCACCCAACTTATTGTGGGAAGCTTGTGGAAGGCTACCCGAAACATTTGACCCAAGTTAAACAATTTAAAGGCAATGCTATCAAATACTAATTGAGTGTATGTAAACTTCTGACCCACTGGGAATGTGATGAAAGAAATAAAAGCTGAAATAAATCATTCTCTCTACTATTATTCTGACATGTCACATTCTTAAAATAAAGTGGTGATCCTAACTGACCAAAGACAGGGCATTTTTCCCAGGATTAAATGTCAGGAATTGTGAAAAACTGAGTTTAAATGTTTTTGGCTAAGGTGTATGTAAACTTCCGACTTCAACTGTATATGCCGCCTTATGGGTTGCCCGGTCACGACTGGCTGTGACACAGCCTGGGATTGAACCTGGGTCTGTAGTGACGCCTTAAGCACTGCAGTGCAGTACCTTAGACCACTGCGCCACTCAGGAGGCCTCAAACTTCATATTTTAATAAAGCTTTGGTGATTAAGATTGATTTCCAAGCGGTCTCAGGAGCCAAACCCTTTATTGACAGTCTTGACTATACTTCGCGATTGCATTGGGCAGACAACAAAAGCCTTAATTGAGAGGAGGGGAGGCTTTGCTTGGTTTTTAAACAAATAAAACGAAATGGGAAAAAACATTAGTTTTTTATGTTCCCAAATACAAAGTATACAGGCACCAAAAGCACATTAGGCTACTATTGTTCCATGTGCATATGGGCAGTGTGCATCATGGCTGGATAGGCTGCGTTTCCGCTGTCAAAATTCATGCCATATCCAACTGCATTACCGCTAAAACCAGCTTTTGGTTGGTCTTAAATATCCCTATCAGCGCTGCCTGAAATTAACACTTTGGATCATGTTTTTAAGGACACACCTCAAATATTTCCACCACGCCCATCTGAGCCCAAGTGACCTGGTATAAGACAGGTAAATTGCCGAACCTGGCGTTAGGACCAGTGTGGCAGTTTTTACATGACGTAATTGCAAACTAACATGCGTTTGACACTAGCGCCGCCTTAACTCCAGACGAAAATAGTGCCCTGATTCTTCTTTTGTTGTTGGTTAGGGGGGCTTTGCTGAAATGAAAGGGAAGTTTGCGACGGTGAATAGATTTATATTATACACAAAATGTGCAGGAGATTAGTCATTTCTGGAAAACCCATGGGGGGTGCTGAATGTGTTCTGGCTGCTAGACACACTGGTGTTAATGTCAATGTCACCCAGTAAACCTATTACACATTGTACACACACACACACACACACGCGTTCGCACGCACACACACACACACACACAGACACACACACAGACATGCACATACACAACATGAAAAGCTAACACAAGCATGTGCACACAGATCATCAAAATTCTGCTCTCTATCTCATGTGGTTATAAAGGCATGGTAGGCATATCAAAAGTGTCGTCCTCATACAGACATGCTCCCTATAATTGTATGTACACTGTATAAACCTAGATAAACTAACACACACACTCACATCTGTACATACACACAAATGGAACCTATTCCTGCAAGAGAGTGGGGGTTGTAGAAACCAAAAATGGCTTGTCTAGGATATATAACAATTCATCCAAATGGGGGGGGGGGGGGCTGCTGCTGAGCGAGGAGGAGAGAGAAAGCCAGAATGAAGGATATATCGCCCGTGGTGAACAGAAAACAATTGTTACACTGCCTCATATAACCCACTTCAACCTTAAACAGAAGTTTTTTTTTCCACTCAATTAATTTCTACACATTGGGGCAAAGGGGCTGAAATAAATACTTGTATATGCTGCTGCTGTTGCCTATGGACTAGGACTGTTCTTTCTCTGGAAACACAGGCTGCATATGGGAATATGGAGTAGAATTCATGGAATGATAAAAACAATACACGGGGGGCCAGTATAAAAAAAATATATATAAATATGTATTCACTAACTGTAAGTCGCTCTGGATAAGAGCGTCTGCTAAATGACTAAAATGTAAATGTAAATATAGAAATAGTACATGACGTTATACAGTGCCACAATTTATAGCTGTAGCCTATATGAAAGATGTTGTTGAACCATTTATTGTGACATTTCATATTTTGAAAAATTTTAAATAACTCATTTGTTTATACATTTGTATATATTTATAGACTCAATCATTTAATCATGGATCACACAGGAGTTATTCTGTATATCTTTCCACAAACATTAGACATATTTTAACTCATTACGTGTAAAGCTGATGGCAAGCTAGACCATTGAGACAGTCATTAAGACACAAAATATGAGTATTGGGAAATGTTCTAAGCAGATTTCGTACAAAAAAAAAAAAAAAAATCACTAATGAAAGATAGGAACCTAATACTTTTTAAAAGGAGACATTGATTTTTATCCCATAGATGTTCCATTAGGGTGGCAGGCAGCATTGTGGCGCTGTGACCTCTCTAACTGGTGTTAGTTCAGCTTGACGCTTAGGGCTCTTAGCAACACTGTCACTAATCACAAATTTAATTTGGTGTCTTCAAAAGCTGGACTAAGGGTCTTCAGAAGTGAGTACTAACAACAACTCAGCACAAACTTTTCGGTATTAGTTCTACTTTTGATGATCCTTCATGCTGCAAGCTATTCCAGACTAAGGTGTCTCCTTTCGGAACTGAGGGTTGAACACTTCCTCATTCGCACCACCATCACAACCCTTTTTTCTATGCAGCTGATGCTGGCTATTTAATAGGGAATTAAAGGGGAAGCGCAACGTTGGCAGGAGAAGCACTGAGACGGTTCAGACAATTCAGGGCCGTCACACAATCAACATCCAGAAAGTCCCATTGCACACTGTCAGCACAAATAGAGCAAGCTGTGCCTCTGGCCAGCAAAGCTTGGTAACCAGACCAGCTCGGACCACGACTCAGAAAGACAGCAGCCTCAGAGCCTGGGGGCAGAGTAGGAGACGAGGTAGGTGGGTGTAGTAGTGTAATGTGGCATGCTTGTCTGCAGGCAGTCTGCCTGTCTGAGTCAACAACTGTGTGTGAGTGGTTGTGTGTGTTTGTGGACATGTTTAACTATACCAGAAGTCCCCACAAGAATATTAAACAAACAAAAATGTGACCAGCTGGGGACATTTTGTTAGTCCCCACAAAGTCAAATGCTATTTCTAGGGGGTTTAGGGTTAAGGTTAGAATTAGTGTTAGGGTTAGAATTAGGTTTAGGGTTAAAAGTTAGGGTTAGGAGCTAGAGTTAGGTTTAGGGTTAAGGTTAAGGTAAGGTTTCTGGTTAAGGTTAGGGAAAGCGTAAGGGTTAGGGTTAGGTTTAGGGTTAGGGGTTAGGGAAAATAGGATTTTGAATGGGACTAAATTGTGTGTCCACACAGGGTTAGTTATTGTGTGTGCGTGTGTGTGCGTGTGTGTGTGTGTGTGTGTGTGTGTGTGAGTGTGTGTGTGTGTGTGTGTGTGTGTGTGTGTGTGTGTGTGAGTGAAGGCCAGTCAGAAGAGAAGCAGAGGAGGAGAGTGGATTGATACAGAGCCAAGAGGAAAGAGGACACAGAGGGGTCCCTATAGTGTGTCCCTGCTGTGTCCCTGTTAAATCACTGCTAGGGTTGATGTTAAAGGAAGAATCCACTCAAAAAATATATTTTGGTATTTCTTTCATTAGTCACTATCTTTTGGTATTTTTTTTCATTAGTCCATTGTTGATAGAGTCCCAAAAGGGTTTGCATGTCAGCAGTCAAGTTTTCAAAATATTGGAGAGTGTCACTTTCCACATCCTCATGATGAATACCAAAATATCATTTTTGAGTGGATTTTTCCTTTAAGGTCAAATTCCAGAGTTGAGAGAGAGGTGTTGGTAGCTTCCAACTAGCACAGAAACACTGATAAACTGGGGTAGATGGATGACTAGAATGATGAGGCAATGTCTTAATTGCTGCTGTCCTTAAAGGGATCTCTTCTCTGTCTTATCCCCGGGAGCCATTTATCTGTGGGTAGCACGTGTGTGAGTAAGTGCAAGGGCAGCGGACGGGCATGGCACAGCAGTGGTCACTTCCCATTAAGTGAGTGAGAAGCGCTGGGGAGAGGCCTAGCTGTTTTCACAGGGTCCATCTGTGCCAGCAGCACTACCCTAGCAGCAACAGCAGCACTAGTCAGTGTCTGAGTGGGCTGAAGCCCTTGCTTGGCTGGGTCTTTAAACAACAGCACACAGTGAAATATAATGACCACACTCTCCCCACCTTACCACAATGCCAGGGAGGAGAGGAGGCAAGAGGCATTTTTATCATTCAATAAAGGTGAAAGATCTTTCATCGCTATTTCTCTCTCTCTCTCTCTCTCTCTCTCTCTCTCTCTCTCTCTCTCTCTCTCTCCCTCTCTCTCTCTCTTCTCTCTCTCTCTCTCTCTCTCTCTCTCTCTCTCTCTCTCTCTCTCTCTCTCTCTCTCTCTCTCTCTCTTTCTCACTCTGTTTTTTTCCCCTCGTTTCTGCGCTCTGCTCTGTCTTGAAGTGAAATCCAGAGATAAAGCCTCGGCGGCGCTCTGTGTTTAATGGAGCTTAATCCCCCAGATTTGAGATACGGAGCTGTGAGGTAATTCCCTCGCCGCTAGCCATCTCCTGCCCGTCTCCACCAACACACCATGGGGTCATGTGACCAGCCTACAGCCTGCCTTTAGTCCCCCTCTAGGACAGAGAGACAGATGGATGGACAGGTGGACAGACATACATACAGACAGACAGCCAGGTGGACAAACAGCCAGAAAGACACGCAAAGACTACAACTGTACCCAAGGACTAATGTTGTGTGATACATGGCCAAGAAGGAGAAAGACTGGATACTGTGTATTTCATTGCATGATTATGATTAGTCTGGTATTCCAAGCATATCAATAGTTTCCTCTTTGTCAAATCAGATTATTTAGTCAGTCCTGGTCTCCTGTTAACTGTGTGTATTAGAGATGTTACATTCCGTTTAACCAGACAAGTGAATGAATAGACCCCAGTAGAGAGGTCTGGCGTGAGGATTTGTGTTTCATTCATTAGCACAGACTCACTCAGAGAGTTTTACCAGCTAATCTGTATCACACAGACAGATAAACCAAAGTACAAGCTTAGTGTCCATCCACAGCATGCAGAACCACAAAAACAAAGTCACAGGGGGAGGCAGGCTAGGAGGCAGGAGTGTTAAGAGGGGTTAGATGGTTTCAGACTGAGAGCAGCATGTGAAGACGCCTGCTCCCGTCTGTCTGTGTCTGTCTGTCTGTCTGTCTGACTGTGTCTGTCTGTCTGTCTGTCTGTCTGTCTGTCTGTCTGCTGGAGAGCAGATCATTATATCCAGCACACACAGTCCTCCCAAAGTGATGAGCTGAAACTAAAGCAATGTGCTATTCATCCTGGCAGTGAAATTATTTTCAATCCCAGCCCATAAAGCTCTCTCGGCAGGCGATATGCAGAGCCCTCTCATTCCCTCTGACACTCTCTGTTTGAGAATAGCCAGTCTGCACTTCAATTTGCCTCACCACTTCCATGTGTGGGAAGACTTGACGTAAGCTTCATTGTAGAAGTGTGAGATTGTCCACGAGGATGATAGGAGTGGTTGTTAGAGAGAGGGAGGAGGCAGGGGGTGACAATGAGAGAGAGAGTACAAATGTGTTGAGTGTGTGATTCTGTGAACATAGTTGTGAGGGAGATAAAGAGAGAGAGAGAGAGACTTCAATCGGTATTAGTATAAAAACCCAGTGGAATAAATACAACTCTCCTCTGATTTTCCATCCTCTCATCACCTTCCTCCACTCCCCCTCTCCACAGTTTTCCTCTCTTCTCTCGCTCCACTTTCCCCTCTATCTTCCTATTTGTTTTCTCTTCCCTCCTGCATTCTGCATCCCTCCTAATTGTCTGGGGAGTGAAGAGACACGCTTTCACGAAAACACACGCATGCACACGCACACACACAGACAGCACACTCCACAACACACAAACACATGCAGACATGACAAACAGCCGTGCAGGCATCAGTGTGTCAGAGTGAAGGGGAGAGGAGGAGTGTTTCTGTGCATGTGTGTTTAACAGGTGAGGAGGCACATTGTCCTCTATGGTAGCACTGTCTCTGGCACGGCAGCATTTACTGTATGTCTCAATCATCCTACCGCAACCCAGACCCGTCCAACCCCATCCAGCCCCATTCAGCCCCATCCAGCCCCATCCAGCCCCATCCAACCCCATCCAGCCCCAGCCAGCCCCATCCAACCCCATTCAGCCCCAGCCAGTGCCAACAGAACGGGGTCCAGGTTTCTCTGCCAAGGTCCTCTCCATCTCCCCATCTCCCCTTCCTCCCCCTGCACTGCACTGCACATCACATCACAGCACATAAGCACAGCTCTCCTCTCCTCTCATTTGCATAATTACCCTGGTAATTGTGGAGTAATTGACTGCATCACCTGCTCCAGGGAAGCTCCGGTGTTAATAAACAGCTGGAATGTTTGCCACATGTTGTTGGAGAGAGAGAAGGAGAGCGTATTGGGGCGAGAGGATGGATTAGATAGAGGGTGGGGAGGAGAGAGAGAGAGAGAGAGAGAGAGAGAGAGAGAGAGAGAGAGAGAGAGAGAGAGAGAGAGAGAGAGAGAGAGGGAGAACATATTGGGGAGAGAGGACGGGTTGGATAGAGGATGGGAGGAGGAATGAGAGCGAGGGTGGGAGGGGGAGATGGAGGGAGGGGGAGAGAGAGAGGGTGGCATGGAAGAGATGGAGGGAGGGTGACAGGGAGGGGGAGAGATGGAGAGAGGGTGGCAGGAAGGGGGAGAGATGGAGAGAAGAGGAGGCTTGTATGCATGCTAATACAGGCAGCTATGTAGCTAACAGCAATGTATTGGGATTAGGAACACATCTCTTTCATTTGTTATGGAAGTGTATGCCCATTTATTTGGGCTATGGAAAGAGATTAGTGAGTGGGAGATAGGTACTGAGAGGAGATGGATAGATGGGGAAAATGAGAGAGAGAGGGAGAGGCCTCTCTGAGCTAATGCCATTAAGGCTCTGATGAATCGAAACCTGCAGAGAAGAGCAGAGCAGTGCATAGTAGAGCAGAGTGGGCCCAGTCAGACCCAGAGCCAGCAGCCAGGCCCCATACCCTCATACATACCCCAGGAACCCAGCTCTCCAGCTCTGCTGTCTTCAATTAGAACAGCCTTGATTTGATTCCCTCGGCTGTGCCCTCTGAAGGGGTGAGGAGGACGGGTGAGGAGGAGGGCATGATTGATGTGGCGGGTGGGTTTTTAGGGAGGGGGTGTGTGCCCCGCCTGGGGGAATGCAGGCGATCAGTGTGACCAATCTGTAATGGAGGGTGAGTGGGCGTACTGGCGTAGGGCAAAGGTGTTTTGCCCGGCTCTTATTGAGGCTGTCAATCATTGCCTCTCCTTTCAAGACTAGCTGTTATATTTTCCCTGTCTGTTCAGAGATGAAATGAGTTGGAGTAATTAATGTTCTATCTATCATGACATCTGGAAATACCAGGCTTCTTCTCCTCACAATCGTTGACCTCGCCGGGCGACCTCAGCCATGTTTCAAATCTATGCTGCAAAACACACCATTTCCATAAACCATCCTATGTTTACTAATCCTTCCTGCAGGTAATGGTCATGTAATTGTGCTGGAACTATGGTCAGGAAAGGTTATTTATATATTGTGAGCTAGCTTTGAGAAGGTGCTCATTCTCTGTAGAGATAATGAATACATTTTTGAGGGAACAATTGTATAGTTTTGTGCCATCTTCCTAATATTACTGTGTTATCATCACATTATTAATTTCATAGTATAATATAAAGTGCTATCTACCTACATTAAGGCAAAATATTGTAACACATGGCCAAGATACGTCCTTAACCCTTTTCACTCCCTACACTGACAGTCTCTTACTATCATTCATCAACATCTTGGGTCCGTGGCGCAAAAAAATGGGGCAAGTCAGGTAAGTGTCCCAATTCAGCAGTTTTGAAATGCAGTAGCTAATGATATCTCCGTAGCAGGTCCCTGGTGGCTGTTTCCCTCACAAATTTCCTTCCTGTTACATTGTGTGTGTTGTGTGGCTGGATGGCCAGCTAATGGAGTGCCTCAGATTAATTAGGGGGTCTAACACCCTCCAAACACATCCTCCTCAAGGTCAGTGGCTGACTAGTGCTATTCGCTAACGCTAACATTACCATATCCAGGGGCTTTAACTTGCTAACATAGATTATGGTGGCACAAGGGTTGGGCGGTATCCAGATTTTCATATGGTCATACCATCCTTCTCTCATCCTGGGATTTACGGTATTACTGGCTTAGTACAAAAGACGGTGCCCCAAAAAAATGCATCAAAGCCCATTAGGTGTCTATTACCACAATGCTAACAAAATTAGCACAAGTAATAGCGAATTTCCATGGAGGCTGCTAGCTAAATATGCTAACGAGTGCAAACAAAAATACATTACTTGCAAAGACAGGCAATCCAGCCCATAAAGGTATTCATATATGTCATTTTTGGTGAGTTTGGACATTTGCTTTGCTCGGAGAAGATGGTGGAGGAGCAGACGGGCCGAGAACAAAGAGGAGAAAAAACACAAGGAAATCAAGATACAGATAACTCATCCTGTCACGATCGTTATAGGAACCGGACCAAGGCGCAGCGTGATAGGCGTACATCTTTTAATAAATACTTTACACTAACAACAAAACGATACGTGAAGTCTAAAGGTTCACCAACACAAACCTATACAGAACAAGATCCCACAAATAACTAGTGCCAACAGGCTGCCTAAGTATGGTTCCCAATCAGAGACAACGAGAATCAGCTGCCTCTGATTGGGAACCACCCTGGCCAACATAGAAAACACGAACTAGAACACAACATAGAAAATCACACATAGAAAATCCACACCCTGGCTCAACATATAAGAGTCCCCAGAGCCCCAGGGCGTGACACATCCAAAAGGCTTTGACTTTTCAAACACGGCAGAAAGCCAACACAATATGATTCCCTGTCACCTTATTAATTCAGCCACTTTCTTAGATAACTATCAAGTTAAACTTAGGGGTTGTGTTAACGCAGAATTCTGCGCTTTTTATGCAGGAAAAAAAGTTAAAACGCGTAAGAAATATCTTTGTGCGTTTTGTAAACACAGATCTAAAATGCTTCTTATTGTAATTTCTGTTAAGCATCAGACTAATTTAGTGCTTCAGTTGCACTTCTCCTCTCAGATGAGAATTCATGAATGGGCATTCTATCAGCAGACAGTGCTCTGACTGATGTGGAGCTACTTTTCTCCGGTACATTTCTCGGGTGTAGCCAGCCTACTTTTCTCAGGTAAAATGCTAGATTAACTTTAAGAAAAATATTAGGAAATGTAGCTTGCTACATTCTTTCTATACTAAACATTAGAAATATAATGGCCATGCATCGTTTTTGCAAAAAATACCTTGCTTTTTCATTGTAAGCTAATTTACTTGTGTGGCTGCCAGCCAAATAGTGTTGCACTTCTGTTGTCATCTGATGAAAATGAAGCTATTTTCTGACGAATGTGTTGCACTAATGTATTCTCTGTGAAGGAAAACTATAGTTGCACGTCCCTGATCACTCTATTGACGAAAAAACACTGTTGGCTTTCAATATAAAACACGACCCCTGTCAATACACAGCTGGACTCACCTGGTCCCGCTTTCTCCCTTTGTGCTATTTACAAACTACGGTAAGCTTCATAATGTGACAGGTTAAATAAAGAACGCCATCTGCTTTATCTCCTAACGTATTGGACAAGTTGAATGCAGGTATTTACTTAAAAAGTAGCTACAAATATTAATATGTATTAAAATAGTTTCAACGGTATTGATGGTATTGAAAAACCATCCCGTGGCTATTTCCAAATACCGGTATACGTTAAATACGGTATACCGCCCAAGCCTAAATGGCACCCCATTCCCTATATAGTGCACTACTTTTGACCAGGGCCCAACGGAATAGGGTGCAATTTGGGGTGCACTCTAACATAGCCTAAAGCGAGCTGGATTACAATCGAGAAGCACACAAGAGGATCAGTCTGGGTCGGAGGGGTTTTGCTTGAAAGGAAGAGATTGGCTTTTAAAGTGAAATCTCTGACCATTGATGTTCTGACTGGCTTCCATCTCGCCAACTGACTCCAAATGTCAATTTGTGCATCGCTGTCTGTTGAGATACCACTCTGACTTATTCAGTCAACAGTGCAGTCCTTTATTATTTATTGAGTGGCTATTTACCTCTGCCATTTGAGGATGGCTTATAATACAATACCTCTTACATGGTAAGTGCAGTTTACTGAATGTGTTGGGCTGAAAAACACTTCCAAATGTATCTAATCTGAATAGCATCAAGCTGCTTTCTAAAACATATAGGATGATACTTGAAGGGCTGCTTTTCTTTGTTAGGGGCCTGTTTTCAGCTGGCCAATACTAAAAGGCACAAAGGCTCAGGGGAGAGAATGACTAATACAGACACATACTAAAATATTTGACTGAACACATGTGCACACACAGACGCACACACACAGACACACACGAATACACACACAGACACATACACATATTCTCACACACACAATCTCACACCTACCCACACACACCTACTCACACAAGCGAGAGTATGCACAAGTCCACCCACACACTTGCCAAATGTCAACCTGTGTCCTTGGCTGCCTCCTCTCCTCCTGATGAGACGGCTCTCTCTCGCTCTTCTTACTTCACAGCAGCACCTGGTGGTGACAGAAAGCACATGGGAAAGAAAAGCACTAATGCCGTAGTGGAGAGGACAGGACAAGGACAGGACGGAAAGCACAGTGGATAAAACAGCACTCAGTCCTACAGTGGAGAGGAGAGAAGCACTCCCTGCTGCACAAATATCCAACTCTGAACTTAGCACCCCCACAACCGACCCCGTCTTGTCACACACAGGCCTGTCAACCCACTTTGAATTGAGGACGTTCAAGCCCTGCCAAAGTTTGGAGGGATTTCAGATATTACTTCTGAAGCTAAGCAGTATAATGAATGAAAAGCCACCTTCCCAAATTGATTTCCAGCTAAATCAAACCCCCATAATTCAATTATCTCCTGGAGCTGGCCACGGAGGAACTTTAAAGTTATAAAGACAGAGGAAGGAGGAGGGCGACGACAGTGCAGAGTAAAATGTAAATTACTTCCCTCTCCCTGTTGTGGTGTGGTGATGTGTCAGAACAGGTGGGCTGTATCTGTGGCTGATGAATGAGCTGTTGAACTGCGCCCATTGGTACAGCCCAGCCAGCTAGCTGGTGGCAGCTCACATTCTGCCTAGTTAAGAATTTGGCCCCCTCTGCCAGGCTGGCTTAATTGAAGAAATCATCACAGGGACAGGTTCTAGACTAGACAGATAGGGTGTTACATGGGACCAGAGCTGTCTGGGTTCAACCTAACCACTCTGCAACATCATTATAGCATGACCAGAATCACTGCACCAATGTGAAGATAAATGTTTGATTATAGGATTTCAGATTAATACAAAATTCCTAACATACTGTTTCTAAACAAGTAATTCAATTCAGTCAGTAATAACCTCATCAGTTTGGTGACCTTTACAACATTGTTAAGTTAAGCAAATGCTATCCATTGAAAATCTTTCTTTCTGTATGTAAATATGATTTCTCAATTCAAAACCCGCTAGTGCTGCTTTTACTTTTTAAATAATACATAGTTTTGGCTGGGCAAACTATACACTGTTGTTAAGCAATTTGTGTTTGAAAAGACAAGCAGACAAAGTGGGCCGGCAACATAAGGCCTGAGCCATGATTGGTTATCTACGCAGGGACCAGTGACTTTTTTATTGTATCAGAGCAGGAGCACAATTATCAGTAAATTACAGAAACCTGTCCTGTCAGCGATATCAAGCAACACATTAATCAAGCCACTGACACAGCAATTGTGTTCCAAAAAACAAGTGGCCTTCAGACCCTGGCCCTGCCTGTCTGCCTGCTTGCCGCTACGTGTATCGAATGTTTGGCTTAACTAATTAACGTCTGAACGCAATTAGAGCGCACTATCTCTGAAATTAGGCCTGCCATAGTGTTAATTACATAATTACTGAAGATGTCAGCTCGGCAGGGGGGACGGCGGGAGGGAGGATGAGCGATGGGGGAGGCTTTGCTTTCAGGGGGTGAACTATAGACGATTCTTTGATTCATGATCCTGGGCTTTGTGGGAAAATATTGCCTTGGCCAAGTTAATTTTGAAAAGGCCAGCATATTTAGAGGGAAAGACAACAAGCCTGACCTTTCTAGAAAACAACCTAAGTTTCTACTCTTTCTTTCTTTCTTTCTTTCTTTCTTTCTTTCTTTCTTTCTTTCTTTCTTTCTTTCTTTCTTTCTTTCTTTCTTTCTTTCTTTCTTTCTTTCTTTCTTTCTTTCTTTCTTTCTGCTTGTTTTGTTATAGTACCAGACAGGGACTGTTCTTCCTCCATTAATCTGTAGTTTACCAATTAGAACTATATGGATGGCTTTCATCCCCTAGGTTTCACGCCATGACGTGTTACAATATAGTTGCAGGTTGAGAACAAGTTGAATTCATCACCACTTTAACACTTTAACATCACTAGCCTTATAGATTTACCTAATGTACGGTTTAGTTTCCAGAGATCTTAGTCTAGGTTTGGAGGTGCCAGGGGTACAGAGCAGCGTTCAAGGGGGCGCAGACAGGCAGGGTGCCAGCGGGCCAGGGAGTCCCCCAGAATGAGATGCAGTTGAGCAGCCATGCTGTATAATCAAGCTGCATAACTACCGTCCCAGAGACAGGGAGGGGGTCACCGCCACAGCTGTTCCAGCACCAACACAACCTCTTCTTAAACCCCCGTCTCTCTCGTCCTGTCTGTCCTCTCCAGCCACAGCCTGACAAGCAGCCACGCACTCAGCCTCACCCATTCTCTCTTCCTAAAAAGCAGCAGAGAGTCTCAGTCCCCAAACCTTACATCCACCCCGCGCTTCAGTAGTCTGCTGTTTTCACAGGAAATTAGCCAGACGTCCCTGAGGTAGATCTCCTGCATAGTAAGAGATATGTCCTAGCTAGCTGTCAAGGTGTTATGCAGCTTTGCATTCATTTGCTGCTCCCTGATGCCTGGTGGCCCGGTGTCCTGGGACTCTGTGACCGCTGAATGACTGAGTCTCTGTGACTGAGTCTCTGTGACTGCTGTATGACTGAGTCTCTGTAGCTGACTACGTGACTGCTGTGTGACTGAATCTCTGTGACTGAATCTCTGTGACTGCTGTATGACTGAGTCTCTGTGACTGAGTCTCTGTAGCTGACTACGTGACTGCTGTGTGACTGAGTCTCTGTGACTGAGTCTCTGTGACTGCTGTATGACTGAGTCTCTGTGACTGAGTCTCTGTGACTGCTGTGTGACTGAGTCTCTGTGACTTAGTCTCCATGACTCTTGTATGACTGAGTATGTGACTCTTGTGTGACTGTGGCTCTCCTATCTCATACTAACTTATCAATGGCTGTCACTTTGACAGTGTAAGAAAAGTGTTTCTCAAAACAGACCATAGACCTACATATACCACTTCAAATACTTACCACTAAACTTATTCTAGATAGGTTGGAGATTGCATCCTATCCATCGTTTCAATGGCTGGTGCAGCGGAGTGTTGCTGCTTATTGTTTTTAGTTTTTATATTTTTAATACTTTTTATTTAATGGTTTTAGATCACAACAGAATCACAACAATATATAATATATATATACATTCAAGCATTTATAACAAGCACATATAACTATCAGCATTTTACAAAACAATATAATTGGTACATTTTTACATTTTACATTTTAGTCATTTAGCAGACGCTCTTATCCAGAGCGACTTACAGTTAGTGAGTGCATACATTTTTTACAGTACTATGGCACAAGTCATTGTTGACCCTAAGAAATAAGAATAATACAAAAATAATACTAATAATAAAACTAAACTAAAAAACAACAAAAGTGTTGCTTATTCAGTTAAATAGTTTGTTCATGAGTCTTTAGAGGTGACTTTAAGGTCGAATATTCACTCCTCTACCGAAATGTCTTTCACCACTCATCCAGTGTCTGAATAGTGTGCTCCCCTGCCCCCTATGGCCAGCCCAGCCCAGTGCTGGCTGAAAGAGTAGAGGTGTTGAGGGCTCTCCAGAGGGTAGTGATTACCTTGAAGCCAGTCCCAGCCCAATCCCACCTCAGCCCCACAGCTATATGGCTCTCTGACCACAGGCTCTGTATTTATCACACCAAGCTTTATGGGGGCAGTAAAAAAAAGTCCCTTGATGAATTTGATGGGCTTATGAAAACATTTTCAGCCGCCTCTAACTCTCTGGCTGGCTCTCTGGGTTCTGCTAGGAGCTAGGCTCCCCTTCAGAGCACCTCCTCCTCTTCATCTTCCTCCTCCTGCGTTTCGCCTCCTCCTCTTCCTCCCCCTCCACCTCCTTAGGGAAGGACACAGGGGAGTGCAGTGAGAGTGAGGGACTGAATTGGACGGTGGGCGGCAGGTAGCCTAGCAGTTAGAGAAGCGGCCCAGTAACCGGAGGGCTGCCGGTTTGAATCCAAGCTCAGTTGGGAAAATCTGGTGAAGAGTGACCCGGAAACTGGAGGGTTGCTGCCATCATCCTAGATACCATCACCTGCCCTACCATTGTGCCCTTGAGCAAGGCACTTAACCCAGTACAATTGATTCCGGCCACTAGGGTGTGTGTGTGTCTCAGGTGGTTGGGTTGTGAGCATAGAGACACATTTCTGTTCTCTGTAAGTTAATGGACAATAAAGTACATCTTATCTTATCTTATCTTAGGTGGCATAGTAGGTAAGACAGGCCCTCTGGTGACTGAACGGGTACACACCTCTTTAAAGAGATACTCAGCAGATCTAGGCCTACTTAATGTGTATTTGTTGACACCCTCAGTGCATTATAGTGTTATATGATGTGGTCCACCAATTAATTCTCCATAGTCTACAACATCCTCTTAACTCCATCTTGTGTATTCCCAAGAGTGTGCTCACCACACCAGCCCAGAGGTTTCTACGGCTGGCCTCTTCCCATTAACAGAGGGGTTTTAAGGACAGTTGGGTTGAAGCTGTTGGAGTGAGTCAGTGAAATGGGTCAGATAGTGGCCCATTTTCCCCTACAGTAATTCTCCTTTCCTCCATCGCCACGGGAGAACAGAAGGTGGATGTCAGTCACAGTGGGGGAGCCCTGGGAGAGAGAGGGAGAGGAGAGGAGAGGCTGGCTCCCCTTGGGAGCTGTCCCCATGAAGAATCGCTGAAGCAGGGAATTCAACGGCCCAAGACTCCTGCAGCAAGACAAAGGACTGTCCGTCTGCTCCTTTTGCCTCCTCATTCTGGGGCTGCATCCCATATGGCACCCTATTCCCTAAATAGTGCACTACTTCAACAGGCCCTGGTCAAAGGTAGTGCACTATAAAGGGAATAGGGTGCCATTTGAGACACGGCCTACTGTAGCTCTGGCTGCAGCTCACTGGGGACCCAGTCAGCAAAGTGGCTCTTAGAGCTGCTGTTCCCTACTAGCTGCTCACTACTGGACGACTACTGGAGTCATTGTGTCTCTTTTGTTGTTACCGGCATTCTCTGGCAGAAAGGGATGTTTATATTGCGACTGACACAGCATCTTACAACTGGCCATTAAAGCTTTGACCCTTTATTGCCCTAAAAGGAAAGTATAGTGTCTAGAGCTGTTGGTGCAGCTAGTGACTGCTTTTAAATGAACAAATAACAAAAGTTATGGCTTTAAGTCCCAAGCTAAAGGGAGCAGTCCAGCTTCACTCCCTAAAATATCCAGATTCCAGTGGTCCCCACCTAATGCAGGGAATGGAGGATGCTTGTTGTCCAGTCAGCCTCGCTCCACTGCTGTCAGTTCATATTGACACCAATCTCCTGCCCACTGGGAAGAAAGGAAAACACACACACCACTGGCCACGTCTGAAGTCTCACTCCTGGAGGTGGAAGGGGGGCAGGTGGGCGACGAAGGCAGGACTCTCCCATGAGTGTAAACTTCTTCATTCCGTTGGCTGGCCCATGAAATATGAACAGGGTTTCCTCCCCACTGAATAAGCCAATAGAGTAGTAAAGGGTGAGCTCTGTCTCACACTATGTTTAATGCATGCCCCCACGGGCTGAGACTTTGTTTGAAAAATTGTACCCTTCTCTTTCTCTCTCTCTCTCTGTTTGACTCTCTCCTGGATCTCTCTCTCTCTGTTTAACTCTCTCTCCTGGATCTCTCTCTCTCTCTCTGTTTGACTCTCTCTCCTGGATCTCTCTCTCTCTGTTTGACTCTCTCTCCTGGATCTCTCTCTCTCTGTTTGACTCTCTCTCCTGGATCTCTCTCTCTCTGTTTGACTCTCTCTCCTGCATCTCTCTCTCTCTGTTTGACTCTCTCTCCTGCATCTCTCTCTCTCTCTGTTTGACTCACTTTCTCTATTATTCTCTTTATCTAGCTGTCCCTTTTCCTCTGTGCTGCTAGAAGAGAAAGAGAGAGAAAGAGAGAGAGAGAGGGAGATTGAAGTCAGTCAGTGTGTTTCAGGAGGCTATATGTCCAGATGGCCAGTGTGTTGGCTCTACCTTCACCTCACTCAGCCTGTTGTCTATCCGCTAGCTAGCTGGGTTTTCACAATGCACACACACACTGCACAGCACAGAGGAAATGGCTCACAGCACAGAGGAAATGGGGATATCTGTTTTATGAGGCATGCAGGCAGCT